>NC_057811.1:364936271-365177988 GCF_018294505.1 Triticum aestivum | reverse complement strand
GAGGGCGGCTTGGGGGAGGGCAACCGAGGCGGCGGCGGCGTCGTGGCGAGGTCGGACTCCGGCGGCCGTGCGGGAAGAGGACGCCGCGAGGCGGGCCGTCGGCTGGGCCTTTTGGCCCAGTCGGCGCGGGCGTCTATTTTTTTTTAAATAAGTTCCGCGAAGAAAAATGCATAGAAAAATAAATAAAAATCAAAAAAATATGAAATAAATTTTCCCCGTCTAGTTGGAAAATCTAGAATAGGGTGAACATTTTTAAAATCAAAAATAAATATTTTGAAAACATGCATAATTTTAAATGCAATAAAATTTACAAATAAATTCCAAATAATGATTTTAACAATTTTCCTCCAGTATTTCAATATTTTTGGAGAAGTCATGTTTTCTCCTCTCGTTTATTTCAAGAATGAAATATTTTTCCGGAGAGAAAAATAATTAAAATCCCAATCCTCGTTTGAAAAATCAAATAAGAAAATTCGAGAAAATCCCCAACTCTCTCCGTGGGTCCTTGAGTTGCTTAGGATTTATCGAGGATTTTGTCAAAATGCAGTAAAACATGATATGCAATGATGATCTATGTATAACATTCCAAATTGAAAATTTGGGATGTTACATTGTACAAATTAAAATATGATATTATGCTGATATTAGTAAAACTGAGAGATGTTTAATTGGTCAGCTAAATGTTCCTACTTTAGTTTCGAAATGCATGTGAGCCACATATGGAGAGACCGGAAGGAATAGTATTTCTCTGTGCGCTCTGGTTCATCATGGGTGGCCAACTGACATTGTATAGAAAGACTTGTAATATCTTCAATCTGCTTGCTCTTCTGCTCTTCTTTAAGATGATCCTCTTCTCTTGCGGTCGACTGGTCAGGTTGAGTTATTCTCCCTTAGTATATTTTGAATCTGTCAGGTCAGGTCGACTTGTTCTTCTTTACTATATGTTGAAGCTGTCATCTGCGAAGTATCATCACTTCTGGAGCTCTCATATTTTGAGTAGTAGGCCACATTATATTAATGCACACAGCAAATTACAGCATGCATGGCACCTCTTAGAAGAATTGCAGAGATAGCACAAAGGGGTTTACAGGGAGGAAGTATTGGATTAGAATCACTTCTGCATTACAAAGATAATCTCACTTGTTTTTATGTTTTCATGCATGTCAGGTATTGAACATTATCAAAATGAATATGAGAATGGGCGCACGAGAGGAATATTGCGGAACAATCCACTGGCTAACAAACTTGGCATGGTGGAGGATGGCCTATCTTATTCACCCATCAAGGTGCATGCTCTAACTTGGCAAGGTTGTATTGGTCGCACATATTTTGCATCTGACCTCTTGCATTACTTCTACTTTGTTACACCATCTGCTTAGTTTAAGCATCATATATGGGTATATGTCATACCTATCCATTTTCTGTACGTATTCCATGTGTCGTCATACTATGTTTTTTCAGTCAAATGTTGTTCTTTCGTAATAGATGTCCAAAAGGAAGAGGGTGATTGCAGATCCACAAGGAGTACAAACTAGGTATTTGGAAAAGGTAGTGATACCTGTTAAATCAGATAGATCAGCAGCCACAGAAAACACAGGCCCAACTGTAACAGACTTTACCCCTACTCCAGTGGCCAAACCCCTATTAGAACTGTTGACAGCCCAGCGTCAGGTACTGTCTATGATATCAATTCAAAATTTGAACTCCTAAATTGCTGCATGTGCCTTACCTTCTCTCTTGTTTGAAAACTAATTTCAGATGAATCTCCTTGCTCAAAAGATTATAGGATCTCACGACAATACTGGGCTCTTCATTGCTCTTGACAGTACCTCTTGCCCTTTGTCAGCATACTTACACTCATTGCTGTTTGATTATGTAGCATCACTGTAAATGTTCACTTCTTTATCCTCCCTTTGCTTGAAATTATAAGACCTATATTTACTCTTAGATAAATGTAGAATTAACACAATGGTTATGAAGTTTTGGATTGCTCATGTAAGTACCTGTTGTCATGTACTCCCTCTGTATCGAATTAATTGTTGATCAATTGGATGTATTTAGAACTTAATAGTGCTAGATACATCCATTTGAGCGACAACTAATAACGGATGGTGGTGGTATTACTGTACATGCATCGCGAGATAGTTGATTGTCTAGCATTACTCTGCATCTTATCTGCCATGTGATACCACAAGTATAGGGGGTCAATTGTAGCCTCTTTCGATAAGTAAGAGTGTCGAACCCAATGAGGAGCTAAAGGTAGAACAAATATTCCCTCAAGTTCTATCGACCACCGATACAACTCTACGCACGCTTGACGTTCGCTTTACCTAGAACAAGTATGAAACTGGAAGTACTTTGTAGGTGTTTTTGGATAGGTTTGCAAGAAAATAAAGAGCGCTTAAATAAAAAGTAGGGGCTGTTTAGATAAAGACACAATAAAGTAAATATAGCGAGTGTGGAAAAGTGGTGGTAGGAGTTGCGAAATTATCCCTAAGCAATTGACTACTTTACTAGACCGATAGCAAGTTTTATGTGGGAGAGGCCACTGCTAGCATGTCATCCTTGACTTGGAATTCTATGCACTTATGATTGGAAGTATTAGCAAGCATCCGCAACTACTAACGTTCATTAAGGTAAAACCCAACCATAGCATTAAGATATATTGGTCCCCCTTCAATCCTGTATGCATCAATTTCTATGCTAGGTAGAAGCTTCTGTCACTCTTGCCCTCCAATACATAGTCCTATCAACATACAACTAACCCTATGGTGTGATCCACACGCGCGCTCATATGATGGGCACCAAAGGACAGCAACATAACCACAAGCAAATTAAATCAATCATAGCAATTGATCAACCACCGATAGGACAACGAAAATCTACTCAGACATCATAGGATGGCAGCACATCATTGGATAATAATATGAAGCATAAAACACCATGTTCAAGTAGAGGGTACAGCGGGTTGCGGGAGAGTGGACCGCTGTAGATAGAGGGGGGGAGGTGATGGAGATGTTGGTGAAGATGGCGGAGGTGTTGGTGAAGATCGCGGTGATGATGGTGGTGGCCACGGCAGTGTTCCGGCGCCACCGGAAGAGAGGGGGAGAGGGGCTCCCTTCTTCTTCTTCTTCCTTGACCTCCTCCCTAGATGGGAGAAGGGTTTCCCCTCTGGTCCTTGGCCTCCATGGCATGGGAGGGGCGAGAGCCCCTCCGAGATTGGATCTGTCTCTCTCTGTTTCTGCGTTCTGGGATTCAGCCCTTTCACCGTTTCTTATATATCCGGAGATCCGTAACTCCGATTGGATTGAAACCTTCGCCTAGATTTTTCTCCGAAAATTATCATTCTTGCGGCCAAAGAAGAGCAGCAACCACCTTACGGGGGGGCCACGAGGGTCAGGGGCGCGCCCCCCTGCCTTGTGGCCACCTCGGGCACCGTCTCGCGTTGATTCTTCTTCCCATATTTTCCAAATATTCCAAAAATATTCTCTGTCCGTTTTTATCCCGTTTGGACTCCGTTTGATATGGGTTTTCTGCGAAACATAAAACATGCAACAAACAGGAACTGGCACTGGGCACTGGATCAATATGTTAGTCCCAAAAAATAGTATAAAAAGTTGCCAAAAGTATATGAAAGTTGTATAATATTGGAATGGAACAATCAAAAATTATAGATACGACGGAGACGTATCACCCTGCCCTCCACTTTCTCCAAATCATCATATCTACATTTACTCTTACCAAAATTTTGAATAAAGCCAATGCCACTGCACACGTTGATCTCTGCATTCCTCTTATCAGTACCTTTTGCCTTGTAACGCTGTACTTAATTAATTGCTATTTGATTATGTATCATCAGTCTGCACCTGAGCTTCATTATCCTCTATTTCTTCCAATATTATTTGATCTATATTTACTCTTTGCAAAATGTAGAATAATGGCAACGCTTATAAAGATTTTTCTTTGGGAAATTTATTGAATTATCTTTCCATCAACATGGAGAAGGGCTTTGTCCAGCCCGTGTTAACATGTAATGTAAGTTCATCCTTCTCAAGCCTTCAAACTTTGTTCTAGTATAGATTTGGATAGGCATCATTTCCTCCACTGCTGTTTACATCTGATTGGATGTTTGCAACAACTACCAGTTTTAAATTGTAGTTGTAAAAACATGTTCCTTATGCAGAACAGATCCATTTATTTGCTTATATAATTGTGAAACCTGTTACGTGTCTCCTTGTTTCTCTTTCAGAGTCATATCTCTTATGCCAGGCAGAACTTTAGGAAAGATAGTGAGCCAAACCATCTTGAGGACAGCGAGATGACCCCAAGGTCCTGTCTTGATGAAGACAGTGAGTTGAAGCTACTCACCAGCAGGTGTGAGACAACCTCTGTGCAGTCGCTGCCTCAATCAGTTCGACTTCTTCAGTCTCAACTTAAAGCGGAAAGGCTTGCTTCAGCTCAGCTCCGACTTGAAGTCAAAGATGTAATGAAGATGTCAGGGGACTGCCTTGCGCACTATGGTGCCATACAGCTAGGGATGAAGCATCTATCGTTGACACAACTAAGGTCTCATCAGCTTGTTCGGCTGCTTGCGGGGCCCGAGCTTGCCAGGTCTAGTGCCTTCTGAAGTGCTCTCAATTTTGTATATTCTTTTGTCGGCGCGTTTATATGCACTGGTGGCGACCTTTGATGCCCAGTGTATGTAATCCGCGGTCATGTTGCGCTTTATTATCACCGGTAGCGAACTTTGATTCACAGTGGATGTAATATGCCGTAATTTCTTTATTGTATAGTCTAGGTTTATTCTTTGGTCGGTATGCTGTAATTTAGGCCGGAAGGTTCAGTGGATCTCAGTGTTGTCGGTCTTCAGGCCGGCCCGTTACTCATATGGGCCAAAACGTGGGCCTATAATCATCTTGGGCCATTAGCAGGTCTAAACCTATAGTAGTTTCCCGCCTTTAACAGGCCATAGGCTACATATTTACTGTAGTGACACTGGGCTTCCTACGGGCCATAGAAACAATGGGCCTTCTACGGGCCGTAGAAACAATGGGCCTTCTACGGGCCGTATCATCAATGGGCCTTAGACGGGTCGTATGATCGATTGGCCAAACATGGGCCAAAAACAGACCGCATTATGGTCGTAAACGGGCTAGAGTTGGAGTCGTCCGTTCATGGGCGACCATAATGGGTCGTTGTTAATAGGCCGTATTTGATGACGCTATGAAAACGGCCCAACGTATTAACGGGCCACAAACGGGCAGACTGTAACCACATGCTGAATTTGGCCCACAAGCAGAAAATGGCAGTAACGGGCCATAAGTAACCGAATGTTGGAAATGAGCCCAAGAATAAATGGGCCCTGAGAAGGCCGAAAGATAACATGGGCTGCAAACGGCCCAATGGATTAATGGGCCGTTAATGGGTATAAAGTGATACACTGTTCATTACGGGTCAGTTTCACCATGGGCCGTTAATGGGCCAAGAGTTACAAAGGGCCTCATATGGGCCGAAAGACGTCATGGGCCATACATGGGCCAGAACTTAAAATGGGCTGGAATCATATTGGACGGCCCAGATGACCCTACTGGGCCTAATTCGGATAGGTCGTAACGGGCCCTGGGTTAGCAGGCTATAAATGGGCTATATGCGAACAGGCCGTTAACAGGCTTTCCGTGGGCCGGCCCGCCACCTTTTGACCAAGTCAAACGGGTCGGCCTTTTCACAGGAATGGGCCTCTGTTCGGCTGTGCCACATGTCGACGTATCATAGGCGCCTTCGGTCCAATGAGTGGATGACATCTGTCCCAACAGTGAGCCGACACGTGTTTCCTCCAGCCAATGATGATTTTACACGTGTAAATCCTGATACGTCTCCGTCGTATCTACTTTTCCAAACACTTTTGCCCTTGTTTTGGACTCTAACTTGCATGATTTGAATGGAACTAACCCGGACTGACGCTGTTTTCAGCAGACTTTCCATGGTGTTATTTATGTGCAGAAACAAAAGTTCTCGGAATGACCTGAAACTCCACGGAACATCTTTTTGGAAAATATCAAAAATACTGGTATAAAAATCCACGTCAGGGGGCCCACACCCTGACCACGAGGGTGGGGGCGTGCCCCCTGCCTCGTGGGCCCCCTAACGCTCCACCGACCTCAACTCCAACTCCATATATTCACTTTCGGGGAGAGAAAAATCAGAGAGAAGGATTCATCGCGTTTAACGATACGGAGCCGCCGCCAAGCCCTAAAACCTCTCGGGAGGGCTGATCTGGAGTCCGTTCGGGGCTCCGGAGAGGGGGATTCGTCGCCGTCGTCATCATCAACCATCCTCCATCACCAATTTCATGATGCTCACCATCGTGCGTGAGTAATTCCATCGTAGGCTTGCTGGACGGTGATGGGTTGGATGAGATCTATCATGTAATCGAGTTAGTTTTGTTAGGGTTTGATCCCTAGTATCCACTATGTTCTGAGATTGATGTTGCTATGACTTTGCTATGCTTAATGCTTGTCACTAGGGCCCGAGTGCCATGATTTCAAATCTGAACATATTATGTTTTCATGAATATATGTGATTTCTTGATCCTATCTTGCAAGTCTATAGTCACCTACTATGTGTTATGATCCGGCAACCCCGAAGTTACAATAATCGAGACCACTCCAGGTGATGACCGTAGTTTGAGGAGTTCATGTATTCACTATGTGTTAATGCTTTGGTCCGGTACTCTATTAAAAGGAGGCTTTAATATCCCTTAGTTTCCATTAGGACCCCGCTGCCACGGGAGGGTAGGACAAAAGATGTCATGGAAGTTCTTTTCCATAAGCACGTATGACTATATTCGGAATACATGCCTACATTACATTGAGGAATTGGAGCTAGTTCTGTGTCACCCTATGTTATGATTGTTACATGATGAACCGCATCCGACATAATTCTCCATCACCGATCCAATGCCTACGAGCTTTTCACATACTGTTCTTCGCTTATTTACTTTTCCGTTGCTACTGTTACAATCACTACAAAACCCAAAAATATTACTTTTGCTACCGTTGTCGTTACTTCCATACTACTTTGCTACTAAATACTTTGCTGCAGGTATTAAGTTATCCAGGTGTGGTTGAATTGACAACTCAACTGCTAATACTTGAGAATATTCTTTGGCTCCCCTTGTGTCGAATCAATAAATTTGGGTTGAATACTCTACCCTCGAAAACTGTTGCGATCCCCTATATTTGTGGGTTATCAAGACTATTTTCTGGAGCCTTCGCCGGGGAGCATAGCTCTATTCTTTGAGTCACTTAGGATTTATATCTGCTGGCCACTATGAAGAACTTGAAAGACGCTAAGACAACAATTTATCCCTCAACTACGAGGGGAGGTAAGGAACTGCCATCTAGCTCTGCACTTGATTCACCTTCTGTTTTGAGTAAGCTTGCGACACCTAAACCTGCTTGTGCTATTCGTTCTGATATGTCGCATGTTATTGATGATGCCACTTCTGCTATGCATGATACTTATGATGAAACTACTTCTATGCTTGATACTACTGTGCCAGTTGGTGAATTTCTTGATGAACAACTTGCTAGGGTTAGAGAGAATGAAATTATTGAAACTGATAACATTGATGAAAGTGATGATGAAGACTCTCCCCCTAATAAATATGAATCGCCTGTTATTCCTGAGGGTTATTTTTTTGAAAAAGAAGCTGCTTTAGCTATTTTAGCTTGCAAAGATAGATACGAGCTCAAGATGTTATTAGCTAAATGAAAGCAGCAATCTCTTAATGCTAGAATGAAACCTGACCCTGCTTTTACTACTTCACCTATCTGTGTTACTGATAAGGATTATGAATTCTCTGTTGATCCTGATGTAATTACTTTGGTTGAATCTGATCCTTTTTATGGCTATGAATCTGAAACTGTTGTGGCACATCTCACTAAATTAAATGATATAGTCACCCTGTTCACTAATGATGAGAAATCTCGCTACCTTTATATCCTTAAAATATTTCCGTTCTCATTAAAGGGTGATGCTAAGATATGGTTTAATTCTCTTGATCCTGGTTGTGTGCGTAGTCCCCAGGATATGATTTATTACTTCTGCGCTAAATATTTCCCTGCTCATAAGAAACAAGTTGCTTTAAGGGAAATATATAATTTTGTGCAAATTGAAGAAGAGAGTCTCCCACAAGCTTGGGGGAGGCTTCTCCAATTACTTAATGCTTTGCCTGATCATCCTCTTAAGAAAATGAAATACTTGATATCTTTTATAATGGACTAACCGATGCTTCCAGAGATTACCTGGATAGTTGTGCTGGTTCTGTCTTCAGGGAAAGAACGCCGGATGAAGCTGAAATTCTATTGAATAATATGTTGACAAATGAGAATAATTGGACACTTCCTGAGCCAGCTCCTGAGCCAATTCCTGAGCCTATTCCTAAACCAACTCCGAAGAAGAGAGGTGTTCTATTTCTCAGTCCTGAAGATATGCAAGAGGCAAAGAAATCTATGAAAGAAAAAGGTATTAAAGCTGAAGATGTTAAGAATTTACCTCCTATTGAAGAAATACATGGTCTTAATTTACCGCTTGTTGAAGAAATATATGATCCTAATCCATTACCTATTAAAGAAGCTCATGGTCTTGATAACCCGACACAGGTAGTAAAGGTAAACTCTCTCTATAGATTTGATGAAGGTGATATTCCTCACTATAAGTCTGCTAAACAATGCTTAGAAGAGTTTGATAATTTTATTGTCAAACAAGAAAACTTCAATGCTTATTTTGGTAGACAATTGAAATACAATTCCGATATGCTTGAACACTTGGGTGATTATATGTCTAGAGTTAAAGGTGAACTTAAACTCATTACTAAACATGCTTCTATGGTTACCACTCAAGTAGAACAAGTACTTAAAGCTCAGAATGATTTGCTCAATGAATTGAATAGTAAGAATAATGATTATGTTGTTAGAGTGGCTACTAGAACTGGTAAAATGACTCAGGAACCTTTGTATCCTGAAGGCCACCCTAAGACAATTGAGCAGGATTCTCAGAGGAATAATTTAGATGCACCTAGTCCTCCTAAAAGGAAGAAAAAGAAAAATGATAGGACTTTGCATGCTTCTAGTGACCTTATTGCTGAACCACCTGAGAATCCAAATGATATTTCTATTTCTGATGCTGAAACACAATCTGGTAATGAACATGAACCTAATGAAAGTGTTAATGATAATGTTCATGTTGATACTCAACCTAGCAATGATAATGATGTGGAAATTGAACCTATTGTTGATCTTGATAACCCACAATCAAAGAATCAATGTTATGATAAGAGAGACTTTGTTGCTAGGAAACACGGTAAAGAAAGAGAACCATGGGTTCAGAAACCCATGCCTTTTCCTCCCAAACCATGCAAGAAAAAGGATGATGAGGATTTTGAGCGTTTTGCTGAAATGAATAGACCTATCTTTTTGTGTATGCGATTAACTGATATGCTCAAAATGAATCCTTATGCTAAGTATATGAAAGATATTGTTACTAATAAAAGAAAGATACCGGAAGCTGGAATTTCCACCATGCTTGCTAATTATACTTTTAAAGGTGGAATACCAAAGAAACTTAGAGATCCAGGAGTACCTACTATACCATGCTCCATTAAAAGAAACTATGTTAAAATTGCTTTATGTGATCTTGGAGCCGGTGTTAGTGTTATGCCTCTCTCTTTATATCGTAGACTTGACTTGAATAAGTTGACACCTATTGAAATATCTTTGCAAATGGCCGATAAATCAACTGCTATACTTGTCGTTATTTGTGAGGATGTGCCTGTTGTAGTTGCAAACGTTACTATTTTAACGGACTTTATTATTCTTTATATTCCCGAGGACGATAGTATGTCTATTATTCTTGGAAGACCTTTTTTGAATACTGCAGGGGCTCTTATTGATTGCAACAAAGGAAATGTCACTTTTCATGTTACTGGTAATGAGCACACGGTACACTTTCCGAGGAAACAACCTCAAGTTCATAGTATCAATTCTATTGGAAAAAATCCATCGATTATATTTGGAGGTTTTGAATTTCCTCTTCCTGCTGTCAAGAAGAAATATGATATTCTTATTATTGGGGATGTGCATATCCCCGTTGAGGTAACATAGTGTTATTTGAAATTTCTCTGGTTCCATGTTATTCGGAATGAGTTTGTTAACAAGACTTGATCAACCTTGTTAGTGGATTCCTTTTCATGAGCATGAGATGGATGAAACTAGAAAGCACAACCTTCTGTACCCTCTTTCTACTTTCTGTTATTTAGTTGAAATAAAGTAAAAATAGTATTTTTGTGTCCGTTTTCTGATTTATCCATGCAATATAAAAATACCCCGAAAATAAAAGTTCTCCAAATGCCCTGAAAATGAAATATGATTTTTTCTAGAATATTTGAGTATATCTGGCACTGAGAACACAACAGGAGGGGCAAGCACCTGGCCACGAGCGTGGTGGGCGCGCCCTACCCCCCTGGGCGCGCCCCCTGCCTCATGGGCCCACGGTGGCTCCCCTCCACTTATTCCTGCACCCACACACTTCTTCCTCCCAAAAAAATCACCATCCAGCTCAAGCACGAGTTCTAGCTCATTTTGCTGCGATTTTCGATCTCCTTGCTCAAAGCACCTCTCACAAAACTGCTTGGGGGGATTGTTCCTTGGTATGTGACTCCTCCATTGGTCCAATTAGTTTTTTTCTAGTGCTTTATTCATTGCAAATTTGTGCTGCCTAGGTGACCATGTTCTTGAGCTTGCATGTCAAATTTATATGGTTCCAAGTAGTTCTAATGCATGATATAGGCTCTAGGCACTTGTAGGAGTAGTTGCTATCAATTTTGTTGAGCTTGGTTCACTTTTATTCGAAGTTACTAAAAATTTCAGAAATTTTTCAGAGGAAGAAATATGCTTAGGAAAATGTACCAAGGTGGTTCCTCAAGGAAGCAAGGACCCAGGCTTGCAATGCGTGATGCTGACGATGAGCCACCAAGGAACGCTCCAGTGCGGCCTTGTGAATGTCCTTCAGAAAATTTTATGGATTGAGCGGGAATCAAGGAAGAATTTAACGCATATTTGCATAACGCTGATCTTGTGAGCTTTGAGGCAGAAAAATGCCGCCAGTACCACTATCTCACTTGGTCCTTTGTGAGGAGGTTTGAATTTTCATCTTCACGTAATTCTCCAACTGTCCTGTTTGATCTTTATGAAAAATCTTATACGATGGACTTAGAGGATTTTACCACTGCTTGCAAACTTCCGCAATGGGGTAGTGATAGTGAACCCCGCAAATCTGAATTTAGAAATTTTCTTGCTAGTATAACTGTGGGGGAATCTAGAGATATAGCACAAGCTACCATTGGGAGCATTCATTTTCCTGCTATACATTATTTTGCTCTCTTCATAGGTAGATGCATAAATGGTAAAGATGAAGCATGTCATATGTGTGTTCCTGACCTCAGTATTCTTAGGAGTGCTGTGTTAGGAGACAAATCTTATAACTTGGGAGCCATTGTTGCACGTAGGTTGCATAATAATAGATTTAATGGAGATTTCTTCGGTGGAATTTATGCAACCCGCTTAGATGATTTTCTTGGTGTAACCATACGTAATGATGATATTGAATTGCCTCCTGCTTACCTAGACTTTAATGCTATGGTTTACCACCAGTTTGTTGAGAGGAATGAATCACCTCTCCAGTATCGCTTAATCTTTGACAGACGTCGTGCTGTCCATATTACTCTCCTTGCTCCTGCCTTCTTTGATTATCAGGCAAAAGGAAGATATGTTATTACCAGAGAGGAGGCAGATGAGTACGAGAGGAGGGCGGAAGCCGCTCGTCGCCACGGTGCAGCTCAGGAGGCGATAGCCGCTGCATCTCAGTACGACCCCGGCTACAACTATGGATATCCGCCAGGCCATCCGTGGCAATAAACCAACTTAGGCCAAAAGCCTAAGCTTGGGGGAGTACGTATTTCCCACCGACATTACATTTATGTTCACACACTCATTGCTAGATGTCGGTGCTCATACTTTTTCATTGTAATATCCATGCTAGTTTATTTTCTTTTTCTTGCTTTCTTCTTGTGTGTTTGTTAAACCTTAAGAAAAACCAAAAAAATTAGTAGTAGCTTCTAGTTAGTTTACTTTTCTTGTTGTAGTAGTAATAATTAAAAAGAAAACCCAAAAAAATTTCCCGTTCTTCTTTTGCTTGTTGGGAGCTTTCCCGTGTAAATAGTTTTATTTTCTTATCTTTTCTTTGGGGGTCGATAGGAGAAGACCATGATTAAATTGTTGAAGTGGCTCTTATATGCATTATTGTTGATTTAACCAAGAGCCCATATTGCCTTGTCTTCTCTTGTTTATTGAATGCTCGCAGATTCCAGCTTAGTCCAATGCACGTGCACTCTTATTATATTTGACAACGTTCAGTCGTGCAAGTGAAAGGCAATTATGACGATATATAATGGACTGACTGAGATGAGAAAAGCTGGTATGAACTCGACCTCTCTTGTTTTTGTAAATATGATTAGTTCATCATTCATGATTCAGCCTATTATGAATAAACATGTTTGCAATGACAATTAGAGATTATAGTTGCTCGTGCCATGCTTGATTAGCTATGAGTTATAATGGTTTACCTTGCGTGCCAACATGCTATTAAAATGGTTGTGATGTGGTATAGCGGGGTGGTATCCTCCTTTGAATGATTTAAGTGACTCGACTTGGCACATGTTCACACATGTAGTTGAAACAAAATCAACATAGCCTTCACGATATTTATGTTCATGGTGGATTATATCCTACTCATGCTTGTACTCAATGTTTATTAATTTTAATGCATGTACATGATCGTTGTCGCTCTCTAGTTGGTCACTTCCCAGTCTTTTGCTAGCCTTCACTTGTACTAAGCGGGAATACTGCTTGTGCATCCAATCCCTTAAACCCCAAAGTTATGCCATATGAGTCCACTATACCTTCCTATATGCGGTATCTACCTGGCGTTCCAAGTAAATTTGTATGTGCCAAACTCTAAACCTTCAAATGAAATTCTGTTTTGTATGCTCGAATAGCTCATGTATCAACTAGGGATGTCCGTATCTTCCATGCTAGGCAGGTTATTCTCAAGAGGAGTGGACTCCGCTCCTCACTCACGAGAAAATGGCTGGTCACCGGGATGCCTAGTCCCATGCTTTATGCAAATTAAATCAAAATAATTGCAAACAAAACTCCCCCTGGGACTGTTGCTAGTTGGAGGCACTCGTTGTTTCGAGCAAGCCATGGATTGATGCTCGTTGGTGGAGGGGGAGTATAAACTTTACCATTCTGTTTGGGAACCGCCTATAATGTGTGTAGCATGGAAGATATCGCCATCTCTTGGTTGTTATGTTGACAATGAAAGTATGCCGCTCAAAATATTATTTATCTCTGTTTCAAAATCGAGCTCTAGCACCTCTACAAATCCCTGCTTCCCTTTGCGAAGGGCCTATCTATTTACTTTCATGTTGAGTCATCGCCCTCTTATTAAAAAGCACTAGCTGGAGAGCGCAGCTATCATTTGCATCCATTACTATTAATTTATATTGGGTATGACTATGATTGGATCTCTTTTACCATGAATTACAATGTTTAGTCAGTCCTTGATCTTTAAAGGTGCTCTGCATTTATGTTTTGCGGTCTCAGAAAGGGCTAGCAAGATTCCATCCTGTTATATCATATCATGATTGTTTTGAGAAAGTGTTGTCATCCGAGATTTATTATTATGGCTCGCTAGTTGATTATGCTATTGATATGAGTAAATATGAGACCTAAGAGTTATTGTGAATGTGGTTAGTCATAATCTTTGCTGAAAACTTGAATGTTGGCTTTACATATTTACAACAACAAGAGCAAACAAAGTTTGTAAAAGTTTTTCTTTATCACTTTCAGTTTGTCAACTGAATTGCTTGAGGACAAGCAAAGGTTTAAGCTTGGGGGAGTTGATACGTCTCCATCGTATCTACTTTTCCAAACACTTTTGCCCTTGTTTTGAACTCTAACTTGCATGATTTGAATGGAACTAGCCCGGACTGACGTTGTTTTCAGCAGACTTCCATGGTGTTATTTATGTGCAGAAACAAAAGTTCTCGGAATGACCTGAAACTCCACGGAACATCTTTTTGGAAAATATCAAAAATACTGGTATAAAAAATCCACGTCAGGGGGCCCACACCCTGACCACGAGGGTGGGGGGCGCGCCTGCCCCCCTGGGCGCGCTCCCCTGCCTCGTGGGTCCCCTAACGCTCCACCGACCTCAACTCCAACTCCATATATTCACTTTCGGGGAGAAAAAAATCAGAGAGAAGGATTCATCGCGTTTTACGATACAGAGCCGCCGCCAAGCCCTAAAACCTCTTGGGAGGGCTGATCTGGAGTCCGTTCGGGGCTCCGGAGAGGGGGATTCGTCGCCGTCATCATCATCAACCATCCTCCATCACCAATTTCATGATGCTCACCGCCGTGCGTGAGTAATTCCATCGTAGGCTTGCTGGACGGTGATGAGTTGGATGAGATCTATCATGTAACCGAGTTAGTTTTGTTAGGGTTTGATCCCTAGTATCCACTATGTTCTGAGATTGATGTTGCTATGACTTTGCTATGCTTAATGCTTGTCACTAGGGCCCGAGTGCCATGATTTCAGATCTGAACATATTATGTTTTCATGAATATATGTGAGTTCTTGATCCTATCTTGCAAGTCTATAGTCACCATGTGTTATGATCCGGCAACCCCGAAGTGACAATAATCGGGACCACTCCCGGTGATGACCGTAGTTTGAGGAGTTCATGTATTCACTATGTGTTAATGTTTTGGTCCGGTACTCTATTAAAAGGAGGCCTTAATATCCCTTAGTTTGCATTAGGACCCCGCTGCCACGGGAGGGTAGGACAAAAGATGTCATGGAAGTTCTTTTCCATAAGCACGTATGACTATATTCGGAATACATGCCTACATTACATTGATGAATTGGAGCTAGTTCTGTGTCACCCTATGTTATGATTGTTACATGATGAACCGCATCCGGCATAATTCTCCATCACCGATCCAATGCCTACGAGCTTTTCACATATTGTTCTTCGCTTATTTACTTTTCCGTTGCTACTGTTACAATCACTACAAAACCCAAAAATATTACTTTTGCTACCGTTGTCGTTACTTCCATACTACTTTGCTACTAAATACTTTGCTGCAGATATTAAGTTATCCAGGTGTGGTTGAATTGACAACTCAACTGCTAATACTTGAGAATATTCTTTGGCTCCCCTTGTGTCGAATCAATAAATTTGGGTTGAATACTCTACCCTCGAAAACTGTTGCGATCCCTATACTTGTGGGTTATCAAATCCCCATTGGTCGGGGCTGTTAGCGGGTTATCAGATCCAAAACTGGACCCGATAGCTTAACGGTGTTCCGTTACGGTGGATGCCACGTGTCGGTCACCCTTGACGAAAGCACTTCTGTGACGCGCGATTTATCATCATGGAAGTGGACACTTCCGTGATGATAATTTTGGTAATGTCATGGAACACTTCTACGATAGCACAGGTATGACTATCTTGATTCTGTCATAAAATTTTCATGGATGTACATGCATGACAAAAAACGCGACCTACTGTGACAAACACATATCATCACGGAAGTGTAAATTTTTTTTTTGTAGTGTCCGGACGACCGTAAAATCCCTTTTGTTGCCCTGAGGCCGGTCGTCCAGTCTATCCGGACTTCCGTTAATTTTTCTAGCCCAGGGACCGGACGTCCGTAGAACTCCGGTCGTACGTAAAAAGTCTTCTGTTGCCCTCAGGCCGGTCGTCCGGTCTATCCGGACTTCCGTTAATTTTTTCCCTGGTCCAGGCACCGGACGTTCGTAGAACTCCGGTCGTCTGGGATTTTCTCGGGCACATATATATAGCGCGGGGTGCGGTTCGGGTCATTTTACCATAATCCTTGTTCGCTCCCCTCCTCTGTTCACCGCCGCCGCCCTTGTCTCGCGGCTCCTCGCTGCGGCCACTCGCGGCCCGTGGCCCTCGCCGACGCCACACCGCTTGGGTCGCCCCATCCCCGGCGCGGCCCTCTGGCTGATGTATTTCGGTCGACACCTTCTCCGTGCTCTTCACTCCAAGGTCGAGATGGTGAAGACCAAGCACTCTGCTCGCAAGGAGCCCCCGTCTCGGTCCTCTCATCCATCCCATCGCGGTGATTCCGACAATTCCCAAGAACGGGCTCGTCCTCGGAAGCGTGTTCCTCTGCCTCGCCGCTCTCCAAGCGAAGACTCATCGGAGGCCTCTGACTATGAAGATGAGCCGGCTCATATGGAGAGAGGAGAGCCTATCCCTGTTCGCACCACTGCTCCCAAGCCCGGGACTCGGCGGCCCACCTTCAAGCCTCCTCCTCCTCCGGTGCAACCTCACGGTGATGCTCGTCATATCTCTCTTGAACCTCCTTTACCACGCGGCTGTCATGCTAAGCGGTTCAACGAGGTTCCCATTGCTTCCTATCTTAAGTTGCGTCCTGATGTTGATCAATTTACGGTTGCTCGTGACTCTAGGGACAATCGTTTTCGCACTAATGTCCAAGCTGACATTTTTACCACTATCATCCTAAGGGTCTTTCTCTGCATCTGTGCATTGATTTAGAGCATATTCGTACTCATCTAGAGAAATATTTCGGGGCTATTGAGCTCATTGAGTCCTCCAATCTTGCTGCTCCATTTGCATTTCAACATGACTTTAACCAAGCCACCATTCATCAATTCTATGCCACATGTTTCTTCGGTCCAAATAACACTGTTACTTGGACAACCTCCGACACAAAGCTCTCGGCTTCATATTCTCAATTTGTTGCTGCCCTTGGTTTCGCTGACACCGGGTTCAAAATTCACAATGATGACCCCGAACATAGACCCAAGGGCACTGATGCATGTGCTGATCTTATCAAACCCATAGCAGAACTTACTGATGAGGAAAAACATAAGGGTTTTAACCAAGTCTTGATTTGGCGCGCTCCTTTCTTCATTATCTATCAATGTGTCATTCGCACCATTTATCCTAAGATGGGTGACAAGGGGTCCTGCAGTAGCTACTGCATCGATCTCATGCATCACCTCTATGCGTCTCCGAAAGGGAAAATCAATGTGCCTCATTTTCTATGGCATGAGATTCGCCTCGCTTCTTTCCAGCACAAGCGGGCCTTTCCTCATGCTCCCTTTCTTCAGACATTTATCGAGAGAGTGGCTCCGTTTCCTATTGTCCGCACTCATTTGCATGAGCGATGGGTCATTACCACACACATGGCCGATGATTATGTTCCCAAGGACTCTTCCTCTTCTGCTCATCCGCACCGCAATGCTGCTAGCATTCCTTGTTCTGCTCCCTCCGGATCTGCACCCTTTGGTCGCATTGCTCGCTTTCTTGGGAAGGCCCACTCTGCCTTGATGAAGGCTGTTACTTTTAACTGCTCCCAAAATCACAATGTTGTCACGCGCCTTATCACCTCCAAAAATGCTCTGAAGGCTCGTCTGAGAGACTCCGGAGTGTTCGATGTGAGTGATGATGACCGTTTTCCTGATGAGCCCCCTTCTGACTTTGGCTTTCCTTCGGGTCCTGAGTGGTCTGATTTCTTTGACGAGGCCGGTGGCAGTGGTGCTCATGATGATGATGATGAGGCAGGTTTCTGATGATGACGATGTTGGTCTGGTTGCTCCTCTTGGCCCCCTTTTGGGTACTTGATGCCAAGGGGGAGTAGCACTTATCCTTTTAGTACTGTGTAATATGGTGATATTAGTTTGTATCATACCATGAACTATGTTATGTAGAACCATGAACTATATTATGTATCGTGCCATGAACCATGTTCTGACTTTGCTTTATGATCTATGATATGAGTGAGGCATCTATTATGGTATTATGGGTTCTTGTGTACTTTGAGTGTTTGGCTGAGTTTTGGTTTGGATGCTTCGATATCAATCTGAGGGGGAGCTCCTCTCATGCTTATTTTAACTATGCACATGGTTAGGGGGAGCTCCACAACAAACTCCTTTGATATTCAAAGTTCTATTATTATTGAGAAGTGCATGTATGTTGTCATCAACTACCAAAAAAGGGGAGATTGAAAGTGCAATCATGCCCTTAATCATATTTTGATGTTGATGACAACATGCATATATGGGACTAATCATGTTTATCAAGTATATCTCATGATTATGTCTCAAAGGCCGTGTGTGGATCATGACTAGGGACAAATGCATATAACTCAAGATTGGAGATACAAGACATTAGCCTTGGCTTTGTTTACGGTTTGTTCTTGAGTATAGGGATCCCGCACTATTAAGAGGGGATCGTTGGATCTAGTGAAAGATTTGCTCAAAACCCACCAACTCCATTTTTCTCCGGACGTCCGGTACCTTACGAACGTCCGATCCCTCTCAGCTGTCCGGACTTCCGGCTCTCCACGGTCGTCCGGTGTTTCGTCAACAGAACAATATTTACGGATGTCCGTGCTTCTCCGGACGTCCGGTCGCCGGATGTCCGTCTCTCTCCGGATGACCGACACCTTCTCTACAGAACGTTATTTACAGATTTCCGGTCACCTCCGGACGTCCGATCACCGGACGACCGAAACGTCTCGGACGTCCGTTGGCTGAGTGCTGGTTCATGGCTTGTGGTTCTCCAGCGTCCGGACGACCGATGGCTGTCGGACGTCCGGACCTATCTGTGCCACCGGGCGTCCGGTCCTGTCCGGACGTCCGACGTCTCCTGTGCACTTGAGTTGCTCAAAAGGTTACTTTTCCACTTCCACTATATACATCCTTCTCCCCCCACGGGATAAGGTTGACCATTCACTTTGAGCTTGCCAAGAACACTTTTCACTCTCTCTCTCTCACTCCTCCACACCAAATCTTAGATCCCCAAGGGATTTGAGAGCATTTGAGAGAAGTTGTCCGATCAAGTGATAGATCCACTCCTTCTCCTTCCTTGCACCAAAGGAATTCGTGATTTGAGCAAGTCTTGAGATTTTCCCCATCCTTCTTGTTACTCTTGGAGGTTGGAGACTCCTAGGCGGTAGGAGTCTTTCGGAGAGGAATCGACCTTTGTGATTACCCCCGGAAAAGTTTGTGAGGGTTTGGAGACCACCCCAAGGTCTACCACTAGTGGTTGAGAAACGCCTCCGTGGTGTTTTCTCAAAGGGAGAATAGGGTGAGCCTTCGTGGTAACATCCACCTCTCTAACAGTGACGTAGCTTCCCTCCAAGGAAGTGAACATCGGCATACATCCTCGTCTCCCGGAGTTGTGGTTATTCCTAACCCTAACTCTCTACTTGTGGTTACTTGTCTCTTAGCACTTACTTATATCATATTGTGCGTGCTTACTTACATACTTGTGTTACTTGCTTAGCACTTAGTACTACACTTGCAATTGTTAGGCTCACCTTCATATTCCGCATTATTGCCTAAAATTGCCAAGTAATAATTAAATTTGTAATTGTACCTATTCACCCCCTCTAGGTCCATCTCGATCCTTTCAACTATGAAAAATGGCTCAATGCTATTTCTATTGCTTACAAGCTCTTTTGTATCTCCTCTTTTGCTTAAAAGCCTTTTGCTCTTTCTTTATATGCTTTGCCACTATGCTTGATGCTCGAGCCAAGATATGAGACAAGTATGTAATATATGCACAAGAGAGACTTAAATGGCACAAAGATGATTGTAAGATGATTGCACACTCAAAATAGCTACGCGGAGTAAGCGCATCTCTAAGGTGCACAAATACTGTGGCCCGACAATTATCAACTCGCTAGTCTCGATATGAAAGGTACGCAACAGGCTCAGGGCTATCAATGCAAATACCAAGGGATTTGGACCCCGAAACTCGATTTGGGGCGGAAATAGATGGTTCGTGGGTCAAAATTGATGGTGAAAACAAAAATTTTGGGATGGATTTCGTGGTGAGGAGGCGGGGAGTGCCAAGATCCACTTGCAAAACAACAAAATCTCGCAAGAACCAATAAAATGCAAAAAAATGGTATGCCTATTTTTGGTAAAGATTTTTGAATTGGGATGAAATCAAACAAAAAATGCTGGAAAATGAAGGGAAGGACTCCAAATTCGTGATCAACGTGGCTCATGATACCAAGATAATGTAGGGTGGAACCCTACTTGATGATCTTTCATGATTTGGAGGGTGATCCCATGAAGAACACGGGGAGAACACGAAGAAGCACTCAAGAACAAGTCCAATCACACATCCACTAGACTAACAAACACATGGATCTACAGGGTAGATGAACAATCAAAGGAAAAGATATAAGGTAGAGTTCATCCCAAATCCGAGAGGAGATAAGGTCTTGATGATCTAGATAGACCCTTCTCCCTTAGGAGGTCTTGCATCCACGAGGGATCTTCTCCATATGGAGGCCTGCACTCCAATGGAGTCTTCTCTCTCAAGAGTAATCCCATAAGGGGAGGTACATGAGCTAAGCTCCAATGTGTAGTTCTAATCTTAGCTATCCCTAGAACGAGGAGGGGAAGAGGTATATATAGTGCTAGGGGCGAATGGGTAGGTAGGAGAGGGATACCCGGGCTTCGGGCCTGAAGCTGCACACATGCAGGTGCCGAATGTCCAGGGATCGGGCCGGATGTCTGGCCTGGAGTGGCCTTCGTTGTTGTAGTCCTCGCGCCGGATTTCCGGGGGAAGGCCGGATGTCCGGGCGTTGGGGAGGCGTTGGATGTCTGGGGTCGCGCTGGATGTCCGACCGCTGATGCCTTCGGTCGTCTGTTGATGCAGCTCCTACGCAGCTGCACAGACGCCGGATGTCCGGCCGTTGTAGCTTCAGCAACACCATCTTCTTCCGTCTCCACTTCCATGCTTCCCTCGCAGATGGTGTAGTTGTTTCTTGACGCTTGCACTCCTCCTCGACATCCGTGAAGCTCCGACAATACCTATGCATGCACATGAGAGAAGTGTCAAGTAGTATACCATCCTCGAAGGGGTCAAGTGAACACGTGTAAAGGAGATGATTCACCTTTATGTATATGGAGTGGATGTCACACGTGTCACTTGCCAAACGGACTCTTGACATGGCGATGTCCGAAAACTAGAACATATGTGTGAGTTGAATTCAAGTTTGAACTATTTTATTTGAAAACTTAGTTGGATTGTATTGTTTAAATAAGAATTACCATCGCATTTGAATATTTTCAATCATCGGCAATTTGATATGTTATTATTTTAAGCTCGCGGACTTAAAAAATAGGTGAAAATTTTAGGGGGCATGGTTAGATGGCGGTGGTGCACCACTGTCCACAGACTGGTCCATTAGTCCGCAAACAAATACCGTTTTCGTTTCGGGGTTGGGGGTTAGCATTGGAGATACCCTTATATGATTTTTTGGGCTGTCCGTTATATGGGAGGTATAGAGCAGCTTTTTTTAGCGTGTTGCTTGGGTTGGCGTATGATATAAACTAAAAAAAATGTTTTCCAGCCATTTTGTTTTTCAAATTCGGTCATCAAAATTAGAAAATGAAATCGTGAGCTTAAAACAGCTCACCACAAAATTGATTAACCGACTAATACGGTTATGTTTCTGGCTTATACCGAAAGGCCATGATAAGTTGAGGCTGAAGAACGCGTCAGTGAGCATCCTTCTATAGCCAAAATCCATGCTCATCTCCGCAGCCAGGCAAGGTGGTGCTAATGAAATGCCCGTGATGACGTTACTCACGTAGACCCACACTCTTTCACACATGCATAACATGCTAGTCGCCGGTGACATGGATGCGTCTCACGAGAGAGCTGGTTGTGCCTGCTGGGCTAAATTCAGTTAAACTGGTTAGTTTAGTTTTGGAGCCCAGAATCCGATACTGGTCAAATCAAATTCGGCTTTTCGATTGTGCCAACAGAATTTTGTTGCATTTATTCAACTAACCAAAAATTTAGTTTTGTTTTCGGTTTGGGTTCAGTTTTCGGCTCCTCGGTTTTTATGCCCACCCTGAGCCCGTTGGAGACGCTCACTTTAACAAAAATACTACTCCCTTCGATTCGAATTAATTGACTCATCCTCTATATTTGTATAGAGGATGCGTCATCGAAGGGAGTAAAAGATTACTAACTGAATGGATAACTTTTATGTAGACCACAAAAAAATTCACAACCAATCAGAAAGCCCAAAATATCATAGGGTGTCAAAATTTTGACAAGGGTGCATTTGGGTACCAACCAAGCACCGTAATTCTTCCTTTTTCCGACTGAAAAACTGAGTTTTCCCCGAAAGAGAAGTCTCAGTGATTTTTTTGTTGATAACTGACCCCAACGAGCTAATGAGTTTCACCCGAAAAAAAAGAGCTAATGATTTTAGCAAGCAATTTGGAAGATAGAAAAAAAAGCAGTACCATCATTTTTGCATCGAGCCACGAGGCCCGTCCAAGCAGCGCGCCCCTGTTACTCGAAAAAAAAAGCAGCGTGCCCCATGGACGTCGTTGGCCACTCGACAGTCGACACAACTGTAGCCACGTCACCTATCCGCGCCGAACCCTGTTCCGAATCTACCTCCATCCATCTCGCATCCGACGGCAACCAACCCCCCTCCCACGGATCGCTCCCTCCGCGCCATCGATCAACAGAAGGAACGCCCCTCGCATCCCAATCCGACGTCTCAAACGAATCCTTCCAACGAAGCCCATCCCGTGAAAACCGAAATCCTCCCGCTCAAACCCCAAACCAGATCCCCACCCCGCCTCCCAAATCCCCCGCTCGCCTATAAATCTCACCCCCAATCCGCATCACCTCCTCACCAAACTCCACAGCGACTCCAAATCTCTCGTGGTAGACAGCTTCCATCTCATCTCCGGCGATGTCTGGGCGTGGCAAGGGCGGCAAGGGGCTCGGCAAGGGCGGCGCCAAGCGCCACCGGAAGGTGCTCCGGGACAACATCCAGGGCATCACCAAGCCGGCGATCCGGAGGCTGGCCAGGAGGGGCGGTGTGAAGCGCATCTCGGGGCTCATCTACGAGGAGACCCGCGGCGTCCTCAAGATCTTCCTCGAGAACGTCATCCGCGACGCCGTCACCTACACCGAGCACGCCCGCCGCAAGACCGTCACCGCCATGGACGTCGTGTACGCCCTCAAGCGCCAGGGCCGCACCCTCTACGGCTTCGGCGGCTGAGCGCCATCAGCGCGCTGCCGCTGGCTGACACTGCTGTTTCCTGCTTTGCTCTGTAGTCTTACTCCCCCCCGTCGTGAATCCAGTGCGCTGGCTATGCTTGTTTCTGTAGTTTGTCTAGTGAGATCCAACTTCTAGTTGTAACTCCTATCGTTTCGTTTCGCTGCAATGAAAAGTTAATTCCAATCTGAGAAAAACATCATGTCTGCTTATGTTTGTTTAATATCGGCTTCTAGTATTGGAGGAATTGAAGAAATCGAGTGACAGCTGAAGTTAAATCTTTTGTGTATAGAGCTGGAAGAACCCTGCAGTTTGGTTCTGCAGAGTGGTAGATTCAATCTCAACGCTTTATGGGTTTGTGTTCCTTTGTTTTACTATGGCTTTGGTCCGCACTGTAGTTGTCTAGTTCTGCATTTTTTTTTCAACCTTGTTTCATTCTGGTAGAAAATATGCAACTGGAACATCATCAACTTTTGTGGGAAATCCTGATCTTGACATTGTGAACAATTCATCCTGGAATTCTTCTCTGATCTCCAATAAAGAGAAAAAAAACTTGGTCCAATTTATTTGTCTGAAAATAATCGGGTGTGACCCACAAAGAATTGCTCTGGTTCCATATTTTTTATGGTGGTTCCTCTTGTTTTTCAAATTTATTTATTTACATTCCACTAGAGTTTTAGTTTGCTGAAGCCACAGGCTTACAAATCTGTCACTAGGATAATACTAGTAACCATACGTTTGTTGTCAGTGTTCAGAGGCAGATTAGAAGCGTGTTGACTGGTTCCTGTGGATAACAGTAATCGATTAGTCGCAGTGATGAAGCCGGTCTCCAGCTGTAGGAAACCACAGCTACATATGTAGTACTCATAAGCAGATGAGCAGCCACTAGAACTCTAGAATAGATCGTAAAGCTCGTGCAGCAACAGATGGTTATTTGACAGAAACAAAAGTTAGTAAGAGCAACTCCAACGGACCGATCCAAACGGACGGCGTTTTTGTCCGCTTTTTGTCTGTTTGGGTCGGCCGCCTGCCCGCCTTCCGCCGTCTTTTAGTTTTGGGTCGGCAGTGCGCCCAACGGGCCGACCCATTTCATGACCGCGCGCGTTTTATATCATGCCGTCGCCCTGGTTTTGGCGCTCCAGCGCGCGGGAAAGGTTCGTGCGCGCGGGGGAAAGCGGCCTAGCGCGCGCTGGTTTTGGCGCTCCAGCGCGCGGGAAAAGTTCGCGCGCGCGCCGCGGCCGGCGCTCGTTATAAAGAAGGCGCTCCCTCCACACTCTGTCCGCCGCCCACTCTCGCCGCCTCTGCGCCACCATGTCGATCCGCCGCCTGCGCGCTTTGGATTTTCGTGGAGTCCGCGAGCGCCGCTCCGGCGCCTTCTACTCCGAGATCTGGTTTCGCGAGAAACGTCTCATCCTCGGTACCGTCGACACCGCAGAGGAGGCGGCCCGCGCGCACGACGCGGCGGCGTGGCGCCTCCTGAGGCCTCGTCGGGATATGAATTTTCCCAACGTGTCGAGCCAGCGGGCCCAGGATCTGGCGCCTCTCCCGCGGCTTTTCACCGACGAGGATCGTCGTGTCCACCGGAGGCGGCAGCGTCGCCTCGCCATCGTGGAGAAGGACGTGGAAGCCTTGGTGGTGTGGCGCGGAGGCTTCCCGCAGGACATCGTCGACGAGCGCCAGTTCTACAAGCAAAGGAGGTTGGAGAGGGACGCGAGGAGGAGGGAGCGAGCCGCCTATCGGGAGGACAAGCGTTCGCGGAAGCAGGCAGCTCAATTGAAACTGAAGCTACGAGAAACGTCGGGTTGGGACTTTGAAGACGAGCAGCTTGCTGACGCCTACATTCAGACGTCGGAGGAAGACATTATCGAGTCGGAGTCAGAAAGCGACGAATAGTGGTCTTTTCTTTTATCTGTGTACGCTAGAACTATCTATGTATCCATTTTTATTTGAAAAAATGGCCGGCGGCGTCAGCGACGTAGCAGGTGGGCGAGGGTGTGAATCCAATGTGCCACCGACCAGCGCGCCCGGTGAGGAAAGAGGGCGAGCGCGCGCGCGTCCGTCTTGTGTCCGCACCGACGCAAATCAGGCTCAAAAATATGCCGGAAATGGGTCGGCAGGCGGACGAAATCGGACGCGCGTCCGTTTGGATCGGCGCGTTAGGCCGATTTTTTTGTCCGCGCCGATCCAAACGGACGGCCGCGGACGAAATGGGTCGTCCCATTGGAGTTGCTCTAAGTGCAGTTACTTATTTGATAGAACAAAAATGTCAGAAACAAATCCGAGTAATTTTTAATGACTATCAACCTTACAGAGTCACATTTAACTGCAATATTGGCAGAACATTATTGAATACTACCATGACATTGGCAGAGATTCTTGGTGCAGAACTTACAAAAACATCCAAGTCTTTAACTGCAACATTAACTTCCAAACACTAACTCTAGTGAATACCTTAACTGTAATTGATTTGGATTTGAGCAGCTTCAGCAGCGCTCTCGCCTTGGACTTCCACCGGCCTTCGTGTCCGTCGCCAACGCGCTGTACACGACAGGACGACCTCGGTGGGGCGGAGGAAGGACTGCACCGGTTTGTTGGACAAGGGGTAGGGGCCTGAGCGAGTCGCAAGCGTGTCGACGGCTCGGAGCAGAGCAGATGCATTCCACCGTTCGCTCCTTCATTTTTTTATTTTTTATTTGAGAATTGTTCCTTCATGGTAACTGATGGAACCGGATCCTCTAACATTATGAAGGAAAGTCACGGTGCTACATGTTAGTCTGGTACAAAATGAAGAAGGGAAGTGAGGGACTGTCAGTAGGTTGTTTAATGTTGACATCTATTATAAATATAAATAATTTAATTAATTTTATTTCACCATCAATTTGTTTGTATGTAATCTATACCAATATAAAAAGACCCAAAGAGGCAGATCTAATTAATCTCGGCCATCAAATCATGTCAATCCAACGACCTAGACTGCTTCAATGTCGAGCGCTTAACATGTTTAACGTGCAGTTAATTTCATGCCAAAAATAATGCTAATCACATAATAATACACAAATAATATCCTACTTAATATCGACATACACTTAATATACTTCCAAATTAACGTGCATTGCACGTACACATTGACTAGTTACTATAAATGTACACAATAGATCATCAATTTGCAAATTAATTTAAGTCATTTTACCCATAATCGTATGGATAGAAAGAAGGAAAGTTAGCGTATTATAGCTTCTCTAACTTTCCTTCTCACTGTGAGAGGATCCGGTTCCGTAACTGATATGATATGGTCGTTTCTGTTAGAATTAGTGGGCCTCGCCTAGGGGAATACAGAGTAAATTCAGTAAATTTCCAAAATCACTAGTTGAGGAGTACTCATTGCAAAGATCACTCCAACTTTTCCCAGGTTGCGACAAGTGGCGCGCTGCATGTGCGCCATTTGTCGCAACCCGGGAGTTTTCCCTTTTTCCGTAGATCCATTATTCAAAATGTTTTATCTATTAAATCGTGCGTCCAAATCTCGAACCGCTTTCACTGGTGGATTCCTCGCGTCAAGATCTTCAAAACTAGATCCCATGTTGATAGATTTTGACGAACTTTTTTTTATGAAAAAACCTGACGAAAAAACCGGACCAGGAGGACGGGTTTTTTCCTTTCCGAAAGAGTCACGCCCGTGCCTCTCACGAAATCACAACCGTGCCTCTCGCGGAAGCAAAACCGCGACTCTCGCGAAAAAAAAGAAAACACGTTTTTTTTCGTTTCCGAGGAGGCACGACCATACTTCTCACGAAAGCACAACCATGCCTCTCGCGGAAGCAAAACCGTGACTCGTGAAAAAAAAACAGAAAATGCGTTTTTTTCGTTTTCGAGAGGCACAGCCGTGACACTCGCGAAAGCACCACCGTGCCTCTCACGAAAGCAAAACCGTGTCTCTCACGAAAGAAAGAAAAACAGAAAACACGTTTTTTTCGTTTTCGAGAGGCACGGCTGTGACTCTCGCGAAAGCACAACCGTGCCTCTCGCGGAAGCAAAATCGTGACTCGCGAAAGGAAAAAAACAGAAAACACATTTTTTCCGTTTCCAAGAGGCACTGCCGTGACTCTCGCGAAAGCAAACCCGTGCCTCTCGTGAAAGCAAAACAGTGGCTCACGCGAAAGAAAAAAAATGCGTTTTTTGCGCAAAAATTGTTTTTTTCAAAAAATTTATCCAAAAGCTAAGGAAGACAGGTGAAAAACTGAAATGCCAAAACCCCCCAAAAAACCCGTTTAAAAAGCCAAAAACGCATGCGAAAAAAACAAAAAAACAAAATCCAAAGAAAGCACCCAGAACGCGATACGTGGTGAACGGCTGAGAACGCACCAAGTGGCGCTGATCGTTGCGAGGCTCCTGAAGGAGCACTCGTTAACTAGTTGCTCACGTAAATTTCAAAAGCTCATGCATGGCAAGAGGTGTATGTGTAATCTTTAGTCCCTCTTAGAAAGTGATGCCACACGCACACTCTCGCCTCGTCGTGCCATGCACGGGCCGGGGCCAGGGTGATGGATACAGGCATGCACATACATATGATTTTTTCTAATGTTGACATGAGAGCTGTCAAATTCGTTGATCACCCCCATAAAAGAGGAATGCATCGCATAAAAGTAAGTGCAAAAAAAGAAGAAGAAAGGAAAACAGGGCTGGTCAGTTTATTGTGAAAAACCGGGTAAACACCATAGTAGCGCCTAGCTAGACTAGACCTAAAGCACCAGAATACATACAAAACGCCGGAAGGCGAAAACCCATAACACACCCGGTCGATCGCTGCTACCAGAGTGCACACAGACAACCGTCGCATTATACCAAGCTGCCACGAGGATATCCGCAAGCCTCAATGACACTGGAGAGGAATGATAAGTCCGACAGAGCAAAAATCTATGCCGCTCCGATCCCACGAGGCTAGCTGACATAGCTCGCCCGACGATACTTGTATATGAAGGGTGCCCCTGCTGCTCTCATCTCGACCAAACAACCGACTCCAAACGGAAGCACCACCAACGACTCGACGCTCACCCAAACGCTGCCGGCTCTAGATCCACGGCACCACTAGCAACTAAGTGCTCCATTACCAGACTTGCTCCAAAGCAAAGCTTCCAACGAAGTAATGACACTACACGTGCCACCATTGCATACGGTTTTCACCGGGAGGCAAGAACATGGATCAAGGAGGTGTCAGATCCCCTGGATGGCGCCTCCAACAAGGAAAATCACACCCAAGAGCATCATTCGCCATCAGCCCAGACCGAAGTCGAGCATGACTTTCACCGGGGAACCGAGCACCTCTACCGAGGACGACGACTTCTCCAACACACCACCACCAGACCGGAGCAGCAGACGCCACTTGTTGCACCGCACACAACTAGCGGGAGCACCACCGGTGGTGCAATCCCAGAGCAGCCCGAAGGCCCTGCGAAGACCACTATACCGCAGACCACAATCCTGACCTAGAGCCACCACGCAACCATAAGGAGTCAGTCGCCGACCGAGCCGCCTCTAGGACAACGGCCGCCAGGGCGCCAGATTCGGCCGATAAGGACCCGTCAGATTTGATTGCACCAAGCTAGAGGCTGCCCGCCGGGGAGGGGGTGGCGATGGGGGAGCCTGCACCCCCCGCAACACCCCACAACGTGGACGCGCATGACCGCACCGCCCCTAGCCCCCATGCCACATGGGTAGCGCCCATCACCTCCACCGTACAGCCAGCACGTGTGCTCGCTGTTGGATGGGCGTGCGGCCCTTCACCTCCACCTCGCTGCTGCAAACACGCATTGAGCAGATCCGGGGCACGCAGATCTCCCCGGCGGGCCAAGTGGCTGCCCTCCTCGTCGTGCCGCATCGTCAAGGGCTAGCGCCCTGCCGCCGCCTTCCTTGGGCCGGGCCGGACTTCGCCGGTGGGCGCCCTCTGGCGGCGACGATACGGGTGGGGGAAGGGAGAGGAGATAAGGTGGAGACACTAGGGTTCCTCCCCCCGTGCCGCCAGAGCAAGGCGACGCGTGGGTCGGAAAGGGGGGGGTTCCTATGTGTACTGCTTGACATGTGTGTGAATGACTTGTTGAAATTCAGTTTGTGGTCTTGCAAGAGCACGACTTCCTTTTGCATTTACTTTTTGGTTTCTTGGCTGCTGTAGTCTTCGAGTTGGATACCTTGTTTAGATCATGATCGCATTATGAGGCCGATTCTCCTATATATAGACTCATCGGCAACCATCAAAGATATATAAAACCAAGTCAGGGCTTTGCTTGTTGGGGAACGTAGTAATTTCAAAAAAATTCTACGCACACGCAAGATCATGGTGATGCATAGCAACGAGAGGGGAGAGTGTTGTCCACGTACCCTCGTAGACCGAAAGCGGAAGCGTTAACACAATGCGGTTGATGTAGTCGTACGTCTTCACGATCCGACCGATCAAGTACCGAACGCACGGCACCTCCGAGTTCAGCACACGTTCAGCTCGATGACGTCCCTCGAACTCCGATCCAGCCGAGTGTTGAGGGAGAGTTTCGTCAGCATGACGGCGTGGTGACAATGTTGATGTTCTACCGACGCCGGGATTCGCCTAAGCACCGCTACGATATTATCGAGGTGTAATATGGTGGAGGGGGGCACCGCACACGGCTAAGAGATCAATGATCAATTGTGTGTCTAGAGGTGCCCCCTGCCCCCGTATATAAAGGAGCAAGGGGGGGGGGGGTTCAGCCGACCAAGGGGAGAGGCGCGCCAGGAGGAGTCCTACTCCTACCGGGAGTAGGACTCCCCCCCTTTTCCATGTTGGACTAGGAGAGAGAGGGGGAAGAGGTGGAGGGGAGGAAGGAAAGGGGGGGGGGGGGCGGGCGCCGCCCCCTCTTCTTGTCCTATTCGGATTGGGGGGGGGGGGAGGGGCGTGCGGCCCTGCCCTGGCCTCCTCTCCTCCCTTCCACCTAGGCCCACTAAGGCCCATTAAGTTACCCGGGGGTTCCGGTAACCTCCCGGTACTCCGGAAAAATCCCGATTTCACCCGGAACACTTCCGATGTCCAAACATAGGCTTCCAATATATCAATCTTTATGTCTCGACCATTTCGAGACTCCTCGTCATGTCCGTGATCACATCCGGGACTCCGAACAACCTTCGGTACATCAAAACATATAAACTCATAATATAACTGTCATCGTAACGTTAAGCGTGCGGACCCTACGGGTTCAAGAACTATGTAGACATGACCGAGACACCTCTCCGGTCAATAACCAATAGCGGAACCTGGATGCTCATATTGGTTCCCACATATTCTACAAAGATCTTTATCGGTCAGACCGCATAACAACATACGTTGTTCCCTTTGTCATCGGTATGTTACTTGCCCGAGATTCGATCGTCGGTATCTCGATGTTGGAAATATGCCCTAGAGGCAATAATAAATGGTTATTATTATATTTCTTTGTTCATGATAATTGTCTATTGTTCATGCTATAATTGTGTTATCCGGAAATCGTAATACATGTGTGAATGCATAGACCACAACGTGTCCCTAGTAAGCCTCTAGTTGACTAGCTCGTTGATCAACAGATAGTCATGGTTTCCTGACTATGGACATTGGATGTCATTGATAACGGGATCACATCATTAGGAGAATGATGTGATGGACAAGACCCAATCCTAAGCATAGCTCAAAGATCGTGTAGTTCGTTTGCTAGAGCTTTTCCAATGTCAAGTATCTTTTCCTTAGACCATGAGATCGTGCAACTCCCGGATACCGTAGGAGTGCTTTGGGTATGCCAAACGTCACAACGTAACTGGGTGACTATAAAGGTACAATACGGGTATCTCCAAAAGTGTCTGTTGGGTTGGCACGGATCGAGACTGGGATTTGTCACTCCGTTTGACGGAGAGGTATCTCTGGGCCCACTCGGTGATGCATCATCATAATGAGCTCAATGTGACTAAGGAGTTAGTCACGGGATCATGCATTACGGTACGAGTAAAGAGACTTGCCGGTAACGATATTGAACAAGGTATTGGGATACCGACGATCGAATCTCGGGCAAGTAACATGCCGATTGACAAAGGGAATTGTATACGGGATTGATTGAATCCTCGACATCGTGGTTCATCCGATGAGATCATCGTGGAACATGTGGGAGCCAACATGGGTATCCAGATCCCGCTGTTGGTTATTGACCGGAGAGGCGTCTCGGTCATGTCTGCATGTCTCCCGAACCCGTAGGGTCTACATACTTAAGGTTCAGTGACGCTAGGGTTGTAGAGATATGAGTATGCGGAAACCCTAAAGTTGTTCGGAGTCCCGGATGAGATCCCGGACGTCACGAGGAGTTCCGGAATGGTCCGGAGGTGAAGAATTATATATAGCAAGTCCAGTTTCGGCCGCCGGGAAAGTTTCGGGGGTTATCGGTATTGTACCGGGACCACCGGAAGGGTCCCGGGGGTCCACCGGGTGGGGCCACCTATCCCGGAGGGCCCCATGGGCTGAAAGGGGAAGGGAACCAGCCCTTAGTGGGCTGGGGCGCCCCCCTTGGGCCTCCCCCTGCGCCTAGGGTTGGAAACCCTGGGGGTGGGGGGCGCCCCACTTGACTTGGGGGGGGGGGGGGAAGCCACCCCCCTTCCCCCTTGGCCGCCGCCCCCCTTGGAGATCCCATCTCCCAGGGCCGCCCCCAGGGGTCCTATAAATAGTGGGGGGGGGGGGGAGGGAGGGCAGTAGGACCACAGCCCCTGGCGCCTTCCTCTCCCCCTGCAACACCTCTCCCTCCCGCTAGTGCTTGGCGAAGCCCTGCCGGGATCCCGCTACATCCACCACCACGCCGTCGTGCTGCTAGATCTCCATCAACCTCTCCTTCCCCCTTGCTGGATCAAGAAGGAGGAGACGTCGCTGCTCCGTACGTGTGTTGAATGCGGAGGTGCCGTCCGTTCGGCACTCGGTCATCGGTGATTTGGATCACGGCGAGTACGACTCCATCAACCCCGTTCATTGGAACGCTTCCGCTCGCGATCTACAAGGGTATGTAGATGCACTCCTTTCCCCTCGTTGCTAGTATACTCCATAGATGGATCTTGGTGATGCGTAGGAAATTTTAAAATTCTGCTACGATCCCCAACAGTGGCATCATGAGCCAGGCCTATGCGTAGTTACTATGCACGAGTAGAACACAAAGCAGTTGTGGGCGTAGATGTTGTCAATTCTTCTTGCCGCTACTAGTCTTATCTTGTTTCGGTGGTATTGTGGGATGAAGCGGCCCGGACCGACCTTACACGTACGCTTACGTGAGACAGGTTCCACCGACTGACATGCACTAGTTGCATAAGGTGGCTAGCGGGTGTCTGTCTCTCCCACTTTAGTCGGAACGGATTCGATGAAAAGGGTCCTTATGAAGGGTAAATAGAAATTGGCATATCACGTTGTGGTTCTACGTAAGTAAGAAACGTTCTTGCTAGAAACCTATACAAGCCACGTAAAAACTTGCAACAACAATTAGAGGACGTCTAACTTGTTTTTGCAGCATGTGCCTTGTGATGTGATATGGCCAGAAGATGTGATGAATGATATATGTGATGTATGAGATTGATCATATTCTTGTAATAGGAATCACGACTTGCATGTCGATGAGTATGACAACCGGCAGGAGCCATAGGAGTTGTCTTTATTATTTTGCATGACCTGCGTGTCATTGAATAACGCCATGTAAATTACTTTACTTTATTGCTAAACGCGTTAGCCATAGAAGTAGAAGTAATCGTTGGCGTGACAACTTCATGAAGACACGATGATGGAGATCATGATGATGGAGATCATGGTGTCATGCCGGTGACGAAGATGATCATGGCGCCCCGAAGATGGAGATCAAAGGAGCAAAATGATATTGGCCATATCATGTCACTATTTGATTGCATGTGATGTTTATCATGTTTTGCATCTTATTTGCTTAGAACGACGGTAGTAAGTAAGATGATCCCTTATAATAATTTCAAGAAAGTGTTCCCCCTAACTATGCACCGTTGTGAAGGTTCGTTGTTTCGAAGCACCACGTGATGATCGGGTGTGATAGATTCTAACGTTCGCATACAACGGGTGTTGACGAGCCTAGCATGTACAGACATGGCCTCGGAACACACGCAATACACTTAGGTTGACTTGACGAGCCTAGCATGTACAGACATGGCCTCGGAACACGGAAGACCGAAAGGTCGAGCATGAGTCGTATAGAAGATACGATCAACATGGAGATGTTCACCGATCTTGACTAGTCCGTCTCACGTGATGATTGGACACGGCCTAGTTAACTCGGATCATGTTGCCCTTAGATGACTAGAGGGATGTCTATCTGAGTGGGAGTTCATTGAGTAATTTGATTAGATGAACTTAATTATCATGAACTTAGTCTAAAATCTTTACAATATGTCTTGTAGATCAAATGGCCCACGTTGTCCTCAACTTCAACGCGTTCCTAGAGAAAACCAAGCTGAAAGATGATGGCAGCAACTATACGGACTGGGTCCGGAACCTGAGGATCATCCTCATAGCTGCCAAGAAAGATTATGTCCTAGAAGCACCGCTAGGTGAAGCACCAATCCCAGAGAACCAAGACGTTATGAACGCTTGGCAATCACGTGCTGATGATTACTCCCTCGTTCAGTGCGGCATGCTTTACAGCTTAGAACCGGGGCTCCAAAAGCGTTTTGAGAAACATGGAGCATATGAGATGTTCGAAGAGCTGAAAATGGTTTTCCAAGCTCATGCCCGGGTCGAGAGATATGAAGTCTCCGACAAGTTCTTCAGCTGTAAAATGGAGGAAAATAGTTCTGTCAGTGAGCACATACTCAGAATGTCTGGGTTGCACAACCGCTTGTCTCAGCTGGGAGTTAATCTCCCGGATGACGCGGTCATTGACAGAATCCTTCAGTCGCTTCCACCGAGCTACAAGAGCTTTGTGATGAACTTCAATATGCAGGGGATGGAAAAGACCATTCCTGAGGTATATTCAATGCTGAAATCAGCGGAGGTGGAGATCAGAAAGGAACATCAAGTGTTGATGGTGAATAAAACCACTAAGTTCAAGAAAGGCAAGGGCAAGAAGAACTTCAAGAAGGACGGCAAGGGAGTCGCCGCGCCCGGTAAGCCAGTTACTGGGAAGAAGTCAAGGAATGGACCCAAGCCTGAGACTGAGTGCTTTTATTGCAAGGGAAGTGGTCACTGGAAGCGGAACTGCCCCAAATACTTAGCAGACAAGAAGGCCGGCAACACCAAAGGTATATGTGATATACATGTACTTGATGTGTACCTTACCAGTACTCGTAGTAGCTCCTGGGTATTTGATACCGGTGCGGTTGCTCATATTTGTAACTCAAAACAGGAATTGCAGAATAAACGGAGACTGGCGAAGGACGAGGTGACGATGAGCGTCGGGAATGGTTCCAAGGTCGATGTGATCGCCGTCGGCACGCTGCCTCTACATTTACCTACGGGATTAGTTTTAAACCTCAATAATTGTTATTTAGTTCCAGCTTTGAGCATGAACATTGTATCTGGATCTCGTTTAATTCGAGATGGCTACTCATTTAAATCCGAGAATAATGGTTGTTCTATTTACATGAGAGATATGTTTTATGGTCATGCCCCACTGGTCAATGGTTTGTTCTTGATGAATCTCGAACGTGATGTTACACATATTCATAGTGTGAATACCAAAAGATGTAAAGTTGATAACGATAGTCCCACATACTTGTGGCATTGCCGCCTTGGTCACATTGGTGTCAAGCGCATGAAGAAGCTCCATGCAGATGGACTTTTGGAGTCTCTTGATTACGAATCATTTGACACGTGCGAACCATGCCTCATGGGTAAGATGACCAAGACTCCGTTCTCCGGAACAATGGAGCGAGCAACCAACTTATTGGAAATCATACATACCGAGGTGTGCGGTCCAATGAGTGTTGAGGCTCGCGGTGGCTATCATTATGTTCTCACTCTCACTGATGACTTAAGTAGATATGGGTATGTCTACCTAATGAAACACAAGTCTGAGACCTTTGAAAAGTTCAAGGAATTTCAGAGTGAGGTTGAGAATCAACGTGACAGGAAAATAAAGTTCCTACGATCAGATCGTGGAGGGGAATATTTAAGTCACGAGTTTGGCACACACTTAAGGAAATGTGGAATAGTTTCACAACTCATGCCGCCTGGAACACCTCAGCGAAATGGTGTGTCCGAACGTCGTAATCACACTCTATTGGATATGGTGCGATCTATGATGTCTCTTACCGATCTACCGCTCTCATTTTGGGGCTATGCTTTAGAGACTGCCGCATTCACTTTAAATAGGGCTCCGTCGAAATCCGTTGAGACGACACTGTATGAATTATGGTTTGGGAAGAAACCTAAGCCGTCGTTTCTAAAAGTTTGGGGATGCGATGCTTATGTCAAGAAACTTCAACCTGAAAAGCTCGAACCCAAGTCGGAGAAATGCGTCTTCATAGGATACCCTAAGGAAACTATTGGGTATACCTTCTACCTCAGATCCGAAGGCAAGACCTTCGTTGCCAAGAACGGGTCCTTTCTGGAGAAAGAGTTTCTCTCGAAAGAATTGAGTGGGAGGAAAGTGGAACTTGATGAGGTGATAGTCACCCCTTCCGAACCGGAAAGTAGCGCAGCGCGGGAAGATGTTCCTGTGGTGCCTACACCGACTAGGGAGGAAGTCAATGATGATGATCATGAAGCTTCGGATCAAGTTACTGCTGAACTTCGTAGGTCCACAAGGACACGTTCCGCACCAGAGTGGTACCGCAACCCTGTCCTGGAAATCATGTTGTTAGACAACGGTGAACCTTCGAACTATGAAGAGGCGATGGCGGGCCCGGATTCCGACAAATGGCTGGAAGCCATGAAATCCGAGATAGGATCCATGTATGAAAACGAAGTATGGACTTTGACTGACTTGCCTGATGATCGGCAAGCCATAGAAAACAAATGGATCTTTAAGAAGAAGACAGACGCGGATGGTAATGTGACCATCTATAAGGCTCGACTTGTTGCTAAGGGTTATCGACAAGTTCAAGGGGTTGACTACGATGAGACTTTCTCACCCGTAGCGAAGCTGAAGTCTGTCCGAATCATGTTAGCAATCGCCGCATACTATGATTATGAGATATGGCAGATGGACGTCAAAACGGCATTCCTTAACGGCTTTCTTAAGGAAGAATTGTATATGATGCAGCCAGAAGGTTTTGTCGATCCTAAGAATGCTAACAAAGTATGCAAGCTCCAGCGCTCAATCTATGGGCTGGTGCAAGCATCTCGGAGTTGGAACATTCGCTTTGATGAGATGATCAAAGCGTTTGGGTTTACACAGACTTATGGAGAAGCCTGTGTTTACAAGAAAGTGAGTGGGAGCTCTGTAGCATTTCTCTTATTATATGTGGATGACATATTATTAATGGGAAATGATATAGAATTCTTGGAAAGTATAAAGGCCTATTTGAATAAGTGTTTTTCAATGAAGGACCTTGGAGAAGCTGCTTATATATTAGGCATCAAGATCTATAGAGATAGATCAAGACGCCTCATTGGTCTTTCACAGAGTACGTACCTTGACAAGATATTGAAGAAGTTCAATATGGATCAGTCCAAGAAGGGGTTCTTGCCTGTATTGCAAGGTGTGCAATTGAGCACGGCTCAATGCCCGACCACGGCAGAAGATATAGAAAAGATGAGTGTCATCTCCTATGCCTCGGCCATAGGGTCTATTATGTATGCCATGCTGTGTACCAGACCTGATGTAAACCTTGCCGTAAGTTTGGTAGGAAGGTACCAAAGTAATCCCGGCATGGAACACTGGACAGCGGTCAAGAATATCCTGAAGTACCTGAGGAGGACTAAGGATATGTTTCTCGTTTATGGAGGTGACGAAGAGCTCGTCGTAAAGGGTTACGTCGACGCTAGCTTCGACACAGATCTGGATGACTCGAAGTCACAAACCGGATACGTGTATATTTTGAATGGAGGAGCAGTAAGCTGGTGCAGTTGCAAGCAAAGCGTCGTGGCAGGATCTACATGTGAAGCGGAGTACATGGCGGCCTCAGAGGCAGCACAGGAAGCAGTCTGGATAAAGGAGTTCATTACCGACCTAGGGGTGATTCCCAATGCGTCGAGCCCGATGACTCTCTTCTGTGACAACACTGGAGCTATTGCCCTTGCCAAGGAGCCCAGGTTTCACAGGAAGACCAGGCATATCAAGCGTCGCTTCAACTCCATTCGTGAAAGTGTTCAAAATGGAGACATAGATATTTGTAAAGTACATACGGACCTGAATGTAGCAGATCCGTTGACTAAACCTCTCCCTAGAGCAAAACATGATCAACACCAGGACGCTATGGGTGTTCGATTCATCACAATGTAACTAGATTATTGACTCTAGTGCAAGTGGGAGACTGTTGGAAATATGCCCTAGAGGCAATAATAAATGGTTATTATTATATTTATTTGTTCACGATAATTGTCTATTGTTCGTGCTATAATTGTGTTATCCGGAAATCGTAATACATGTGTGAATGCATAGACCACAACGTGTCCCTAGTAAGCCTCTAGTTGACTAGCTCGTTGATCAACAGATAGTCATGGTTTCCTGACTATGGACATTGGATGTCATTGATAACGGGATCACATCATTAGGAGAATGATGTGATGGACAAGACCCAATCCTAAGCATAGCTCAAAGATCGTGTAGTTCGTTTGCTAGAGCTTTTCCAATGTCAAGTATCTTTTCCTTAGACCATGAGATCGTGCAACTCCCGTATACCGTAGGAGTGCTTTGGGTATGCCAAACGTCACAACGTAACTGGGTGACTATAAAGGTACACTACGGGTATCTCCAAAAGTGTCTGTTGGGTTGGCACGTATCGAGACTGGGATTTGTCTCCGTGTGACGGAGAGGTATCTCTGGGCCCACTCGGTGATGCATCATCATAATGAGCTCAATGTGACTAAGGAGTTAGTCACGGGATCATGCATTACGGTACGAGTAAAGAGATTTGCCGGTAACGAGATTGAACAAGGTATTGGGATACCGACGATCGAATCTCGGGCAAGTAACATGCCGATTGACAAAGGGAATTGTATACGGGATTGATTGAATCCTCGACATCGTGGTTCATCTGATGAGATCATCATGGAACATGTGGGAGCCAACATGGGTATCCAGATCCCGCTGTTGGTTATTGAGCGGAGAGGCGTCTCGGTCATGTCTGCATGTCTCCCGAACCCGTAGGGTCTACACACTTAAGGTTCGGTGACGCTAGGGTTGTAGAGATATGAGTATGCGGAAACCCGAAAGTTGTTCGGAGTCCCGGATGAGATCCCGGACGTCACGAGGAGTTCCAGAATGGTCCGGAGGTGAAGAATTATATATATGAAGTCCAGTTTCGGCCACCGGGAAAGTTTCGGGTGTTATTGGTATTGTACCGGGACCACCGGAAGGGTCCCGGGGGTCCACCGGGTGGGGCCACCTATCGCGGAGGGCCCCATGGGCTGAAAGGGGAAGGGAACCAGCCCTTAGTGGGCTGGGGCGCCCCCCTTGGGTCTCCCCCTGGGCCTAGGGTTGGAAACCCTGGGGGTGGGGGGCGCCCCACTTGACTTGGGGGGGAAGCCACCCCCCTTCCCCCTTGGCCGCCGCCCCCCTTGGAGATCCCATCTCCCAGGGCCGGCGCCCCCAGGGGTCCTATAAATAGTGGGGGGGGGGGAGGAAGGGCAGTAGGACCACAGCCCCTGGCGCCTCCCTCTCCCCCTGCAACACCTCTCCCTCCCGCTAGTGCTTGGCGAAGCCCTGCCGGGATCCCGCTACATCCACCACCACGCCGTCGTGCTGCTGGATCTCCATCAACCTCTCCTTCCCCCTTGCTGGATCAAGAAGGAGGAGACGTCGCTGCTCCGTACGTGTGTTGAACGCGGAGGTGCCGTCCGTTCGACACTCGGTCATCGGTGATTTGGATCACGGCGAGTACGACTCCATCAACCCCGTTCATTGGAACGCTTCCGCTCGCGATCTACAAGGGTATGTAGATGCACTCCTTTCCCCTCGTTGCTAGTATACTCCATAGATGGATCTTGGTGATGTGTAGGAAATTTTAAAATTCTGCTACGATCCCCAACACTCGATACCTAATTCAATCTCATTACCGGCAAGTCTCTTTACTCGTTCCGTAATACATCATCCCGCAACTAACTCATTAGTCACAATGCTTGCAAGGCTTATAGTGATGTGTATTACTGAGTCGGTCCAGAGATACATCTCCGACAATCGGAGTGACAAATCCTAATCTCGAAATACGCCAACCCAACAAGTACCTTTGGAGACACCTGTAGAGCACCTTTATAATCACCCAGTTACGTTGTGACGTTTGGTAGCACACAAAGTGTTCCTCCGGTAAACGGGAGTTGCATAATCTCATAGTCATAGGAACATGTATAAGTCATGAAGAAAGCAATAGCAACATACTAAACGATCGAGTGCTAAGCTAACGGAATGGGTCAAGTCAATCACATCATTCTCCTAATGATGCGATCCCCTTAATCAAATGACAACTCATGTCTATGGCTAGGAAACATAACCATCTTTGATCAACGAGCTAGTCAAGTAGAGGCATACTAGTGACACTCTGTTTGTCTATGTATTCACACATGTATTATGTTTCCGGTTAATACAATTCTAGCATGAATAATAAACATTTATCATGATATAAGGAAATAAATAATAACTTTATTATTGCCTCTAGGGCATATTTCCTTCATTGCTTCCTTTTGCCGTGTCGTCATAGTAGTCTACTCCAAAACACCAACGTGCACTGGCGAGCAAGAGAGTAGGTCTTCATAACCTATCACCCTCGTGATCCTATACTGTGGGAGAGCGAATTCGTTTTTTGTTCCACGGTAAATTTTCATATATCAGAGAAAGCGTAGCCGATATATACAAGTTAAAAATAAAATAAAATAAACAAAATAAAAGGAGCCAGAGCTCAACTTCCAGTCGATTCTTGTCTTAGGCAACATAATCATAAAGATATAAGACAACTAAACTTGAAGGTGACTTTCGATCCAGCTATGCAGAATTGGGATGTACTTGTTCTCGTTTCTCTCGCTCATGATCTGCACGTCTTTTTTTAAAAAAAATTTCCAGGAAAGCACACTTGTATAATGTTAGGAAAGATCAAATTGTTCCTTTGCATCCAAATGTTCTAGCTGCCCATTACCAGGATATCCATTTGCAGTTTCAAAGGGGAGTGTGGAGAAAGCCATCACTGTGTCATGGGTAACTGAAGTGCTTCTTGTTCTGTTAAGTATGACTGAATCCTAACAACTTAGAGCAAAACCATAGTCCCAAAAAGATGTAAGGCAGTCTATTCCTTAACATCAGTAAACACCACACAAGAGTAGGAAGCGAGCCATAAGGATTCCCTTTGAAGCAGATTTTTGGTATTTTGCCTGTCATGAAGAAGTAGCTAGAAGAAAATTTGTTGAGGATAGGAGCACTCTTCCACAACATTTTGAAAATGAAATGGGCAGGATTTCCAACTCTAAGGGTCTTATACATTTTGGCAGGGGTATATTTTTGAGAGCTCGACATATATCCAGATTTCATTATCCACCAAAAGAGGCTTATTTAGCATCAACTCCTAGAGCAACACAAATTGCCGATGAGCTTCGGTAGATAGGGGCATGTGGAAGAGCTTATCAAGACTATTGGTATTGCATGCTTGATTTATAAATCTTTTCATTGATAGTAAAATAGTGGAGCTTAGGAAATCCTTTATTGAGAGTAGCATCATTCCAATTATCCGTCCAAAATAAGGTGGACGTGCCTTTTTCAATAGAGCAAGAAGCCACAACTTTAAATTCAAGAATTAAATTGAGAATGCATTTCCACCAGAAGGACCAAACCATACCACCACTAGGGGGCCCATTAGAGTAGTAAGAGTGCTGAAAAATGAACCCAAGGCAAGTCTAGCTTGTTAAAGAATTTGTGCAAGTGCTTGATTAACGAGATTTATTATGTGTGGCAACATGCAACACTCCAAGCCCACCATGATTTTTAGACAAGCAAACCTTGTCCCAAGCAATTATAAAAGATCCCCTATCTTCCATGCCATACTTTCTCCAGAAACAATGCCTCAAGTATTTGTTAATCTGCTCAAGAATAGTCTTGGCCAGTTCTAATGAACACATGAAGAAGGTGGGCAAACTAGTGAACACAGATTTAATAAGATGTAGCCTTTCTCCACAAGAAAGAAAGGTAGAGCACCCCTAGAGCCCGTTTTCAGTCATGTGCATGCAGAGGGCAAAGTATTCAACTCTAGGTTTAGATAAACAAAGATGAATGCCAAGATAAGTGAAGGGTAGTGATCCTTGAACACAACCAAAGATAGTTGTGGCTGCTGAAACATATGATCTGATACATTGGTTGGCACCATTAAGGATTTATTATAGTTTACTCCTAGGCTAGTATAAGCTGCAAAGTGCATGAGTAAGTTCTGAACATGTTGCATTTGGGCTAGACAAGGAGGTAGGACCAAGACTGTCTCATTTGCGTACTGGATAATTGGGTAGTCTATGGAAGCTGTAGAGTCAATGGACAATCTGACTAGATTATTGGTCCCGGCTTCATTGAAAATTGATTGTAATAGATCAATATTAATGAAAAAATGAGGAGGGAGAGGGCCCCTCCTTGCCTGACCCCTTCTTGCAAAGAAAACACTTCCCAGGAATACCATTTATAAGGATAGAAGAATATCCAGAGGGTTAGATCATGTCAATCCACATCAACCATCTATCACCAAATCCCCTTGCTATCATCAGCTGCTTATTTGTTTAATGCCCAATCATGTCAAAGACTTTCTCAAAATCCAATTTAGCAAAACAATATTTGTACCAAAATGGTGACAGTAATGAATATATTCATAGGCCCAAGCCACACAGTCTTGTATGGATCTTCTTTTAATGAAACCATATTGGTTGGCATGCACAATAATATGTATCTTTGAAGCCTACTAGTCAGGAGCTTGGTAATGATTTTGATAGAGCAGTTCAAGAGAGAAGAAGGCTTAAATTCACTAGCTTGAGAGGGGTTTGCCTTTGGAACCAAGGTGATGCATTATTAGTTAATACTTTGAAGATTAACTTTACCCTGGTAAAAATCATTTGTAAGCTCATAGAAATCTTCAACAACAATATGCCAACAAGCTTTAATAAAATTAGTATCGAATCCATCATGTCTAGAGATGCTTTGTTAGCAGGCAGACTCTTAACCATTTCATCTATTTCTTCCTTAGTGAAAGGCTCTTCAAAAGAAGAGAGATCATCCTGCTTATCAATTAGGTTATCCCAATTAAATAGGTTGAAAGTAGGTAGAAGTACCAAGTCTTTGCCTGAATGCTCTCTAGAGAATAAAAACTTTGGCCTCATGACTTGATTGCTCTACCTCCTGATCATCTTACAACATAGAAATCTGGTTATGTCTAAATTTGATGGTAGCTTTGGCCTGTAGAAATTTGGAGTTGATCTCACCAAATTTGGACCATTTGAAAATGGCTCTTTTTTGTTTCCAATAAGCATGCTGCAAGGAGAGAAGAAAAGTTAGATATTCCTTGACATTCATTCCGCCATTCCACTTAGGGAGAGATAGGCCTATGAATTTTTCAACTATATTCTAGAGGAAACGACCTCATTGGTACCTTTGATCCTAGACCAGATTTGAAGTCGTTGTCTAAGCCAGAATCTCACTAACAATGGCTAAGAACACTTAACCTTGGGGCATGGATATGGTTGTTGCAATCACCAGTTCTTCGTTGGCAGGCTTGATGGTGCCACAAATGAAGCTGGCATGAGCAGGATGACTTTCCTGAAGGAAATATGCCCTAGAGGCAATAATAAAGTTATTATTTATTTCCTTATATCATGATAAATGTTTATTATTCATGCTAGAATTGTATTAACCGGAAACATAATACTTGTGTGAATACATAGACGAACAGAGTGTCCCTAGTATGCCTCTACTTGACTAGCTCGTTGATCAAAGATGGTTATGTTTCCTAGCCATAGACATGAGTTGTCATTTGATTAACGAGATCACATCATTAGGAGAATGATGTGATTGACTTGACCCATTCCGTTAGCTTAGCACTTGATCGTTTAGTACTCTGCTATTGCTTTCTTCATGACTTATACATGTTCCTATGACTATGAGATTATGCAACTCCCGTTTACCGGAGGAACACTTTGTGTGCTACCAAACGTCACAACGTAACTGGGTGATTATAAAGGTGCTCTACAGGTGTCTCCAAAGGTACTTGTTGGGTTGGCGTATTTCGAGATTAGGATTTGTCACTCCGATTGTCGGAGAGGTATCTCTGGGCCCACTCGGTAATGCACATCACTATAAGCCTTGCAAGCATTGTGACTAATGAGTTAGTTGCGAGATGATGCGTTACGGAACGAGTAAAGAGACTTGCCGGTAACGAGATTGAACTAGGTATTGAGATACCGACGATCGAATCTCGGGCAAGTAACATACTGATGACATAGGGAACAACGTATGTTGTTATGCGGTTTGACCGATAAAGATCTTCGTAGAATATGTGGGAGCCAATATGAGCATCCAGGTTCCGCTATTGGTTATTGACCGGAGACGTGTCTCGGTCATGTCTACATAGTTCTCGAACCCGTAGGGTCCGCACGCTTAAAGTTCGATGACGATTGTATTATGAGTTTTTGTGTTTTGATGTACCGAAGGTAGTTCGGAGTCCCGGATGTGATCACGGACATGACGAGGAGTCTCGAAATGGTCGAGACATAAAGATCAATATATTGGATGACTATGTTCGGACACCGGAATGGTTTCGGGGAGTTTCGGACATATACCGGAGTACCGGGGGGTTACCGGAACCCCCCGGGGAGCTTAATGGGCCAAGATGGGCCTTAGTGGAGAAGAGGAGGGGCGGCTAGGGCTGGCCGCGCGCCCCCTCCCCCTCTAGTCCGAATTGGACAAGGAGGGGGGGCGCCCCCTTTCCTCCACCCTCTCTCCTTCCCTTCCTTTCCCCCTCCTACTCCAACTAGGAAAAGAGGGAGTCCTACTCCCGGTGGGAGTAGAACTCCTCCCTGGCATGCCCTCCTCCTGGCCGCCGGCCTCCTCCCCCTGATCCTTTATATACAGGGGCAGGGGGCACCTCTAGACACACAAGTTGATCTGTTGATCTATTCCAGCCGTGTGCGGTGCCCCCTCCACCATATTCCACCTCGGTCATATCGTAGCGGTGCTTAGGCGAAGCCCTGCGTCGGTAGCAACATCACCAGCGTCACCACGCCGTCGTGCTAACAGAACTCTCTCGTGAAGCTCTGCTGGATCGGAGTTCGCGGGACGTCATCGAGCTGAACGTGTGCTGAACTCGGAGGTGCCGTACGTTCGGTACTTGGATCGGTCGGATCGTGAAGACGTACGACTACATCAACCGCGTTGTGCTAACGCTTCCGCTTTCGGTCTACGAGGTACGTGGACAACAATCTCCCCTCTCGTTGCTATGCATCACCATGATCCTGTGTGTGCGTACGAATTTATTTGAAATTACTACGTTCCCCAACAGTGGCATCCGAGCCTGGTTTTATGCATAGATGTTATATGCACGAGTAGAACACAAGTGAGTTGTGGGCGATACAAGTCATACTGCTTACCAGCATGTCACACTTTGGTTCGGCGGTATTGTTGGATGAAGCGGCCCGGACCGACATTACGCGTACGCTTACGCGAGACTGGTTCTACCGACGTGCTTTGCACACAGGTGGCTGGCGGGTGTCAGTTTCTCCAACTTTAGTTGAATTGAGTGTGGCTACGCCCGGTCCTTGAGAAGGTTAAAACAACACTAACTTGACGAACTATCGTTGTGGTTTTGATGCGTAGGTAAGAACGGTTCTTGCTCATCCCATAGCAGCCACGTAAAACTTGCAACAACAAAGTAGAGGACCTCTAACTTGTTTTTTGCAGGACATGTTGTGATGTGATATGGTCAAGGCATGATGCTATATTTTATTGTATGAGATGATCATGTTTTGTAACCGAGTTATCAGCAACTGGCAGGAGCCATATGGTTGTCGCTTTATTGTATGCAATGCAATCGCCCTGTAATGCTTTACTTTATCACTAAGCGGTAGCGATAGTCGTAGAAGCATAAGTTGGCGAGACGACAACGATGCTACGATGGAGATCAAGGTGTCGCGCCGGTGACGATGGTGATCATGACGGTGCTTCGGAGATGGAGATCACAAGCACAAGATGATGATGGCCATATCATATCACTTATATTGATTGCATGTAATGTTTATCTTTTATGCATCTTACCTTGCTTTGATTGACGGTAGCATTATTAGATGATCTCTCACTAAAATTTCAAGATAAAAGTGTTCTCCCTGAGTATGCACCGTTGCGAAAGTTCTTCGTGCTGAGACACCACGTGATGATCGGGTGTGATAAGCTCTACGTTCAAATACAACGGGTGCAAAACAGTTGCACACGCAGAATACTCAGGTTAAACTTGACGAGCCTAGCATATGCAGATATGGCCTCGGAACACTGAGACCGAAAGGTCGAGCGTGAATCATATAGTAGATATGATCAACATAGTGATGTTCACCATTGAAAACTACTCCATCTCATGTGATGATCGGACATGGTTTAGTTGATTTGGATCACGTGATCACTTAGATGATTAGAGGGATGTCTATCTAAGTGGGAGTTCTTAAGTAATATGATTAATTGAACTTTAATTTATCATGAACTTAGTACCTGATAGTATTTTGCTTGTCTATGTTGATTGTAGATAGATGGCCCGTGCTGTTGTTCCGTTGAATTTTAATGCGTTCCTTGAGAAAGCAAAGTTGAAAGATGATGGTAGCAATTACACGGACTGGGTCCGTAACTTGAGGATTATCCTCATTGCTGCACAGAAGAATTACGTCCTGGAAGCACCGCTAGGTGCCAGACCTGCTGCAGGAGCAACACCAGATGTTATGAACATCTGGTAGAGCAAAGCTGATGACTACTCGATAGTTCAGTGTGCCATGCTTTACGGCTTAGAACCGGGACTTCAACGACGTTTTGAACGTCATGGAGCATATGAGATGTTCCAGGAGTTGAAGTTAATATTTCAAGCAAATGCCCGGATTGAGAGATATGAAGTCTCCAATAAGTTCTACAGCTGCAAGATGGAGGAGAATAGTTCTGTCAGTGAGCATATACTCAAAATGTCTGGGTATAACAATCACTTGAGGAGTTAATCTTCCGGATGATAGCGTCATTGACAGAATTCTTCAATCACTGCCACCAAGCTACAAGAGCTTCGTGATGAACTATAACATGCAAGGGATGGATAAGACAATTCCCGAGCTCTTCGCAATGCTAAAGGCTGCAGAGGTAGAAATCAAGAAGGAGCATCAAGTGTCGATGGTTAACAAGACCACCAGTTTCATGAAAAAGGGCAAAGGGAAGAAGAAGGGGAACTTCAAGAAGAACAGCAAACAAGTTGCTGCTCAGGAGAAGAAACCCAAGTCTGGACCTAAGCTTGAGACTGAGTGCTTCTACTGCAAACAGACTGGTCACTGGAAGCGGAACTGCCCCAAGTATTTGGCGGATAAGAAGGATGGCAAGGTGAACAAAGGTATATGTGATATTCATGTTATTGATGTGTACCTTACTAATGCTCACAGTAGTACGTGGGTATTTGATACTGGTTCCGTTGCTAATATTTGCAACTCGAAACAGGGGCTACGGATTAAGCGAAGATTGGCTAAGGACGAGGTGACGATGCGCGTGGGAAATGGCTCCGAAGTTGATGTGATCGCGGTCGGCACGCTACCTCTACATCTACCTTCGGGATTAGTTTTGGACCTAAATAATTGTTATTTGGTGCCAGCGTTGAGCATGAACATTATATCTGGATCTTGTTTGATGCGAGACGGCTATTCATTTAAATCAGAGAATAATGGTTGTTCAATTTATATGAGTAATATCTTTTATGGTCATGCACCCTTGAAGAGTGGTCTATTTTTGCTGAATCTCGATAGTAGTGACACACATATTCATGGGGAAGATGACTAAAACGTCGTTCTCCGGAACTATGGAGCGAGCAACTGATTTGTTGGAGATCATACATACTGATGTATGTGGTCCAATGAGTGTTGAGGCTCGCGGCGGGTATTGTTATGTTCTCACCTTCACAGATGATTTAAGTAGATATGGGTATATCTACTTAATGAAACATAAGTCCGAAACATTTGAAAAGTTCAAAGAATTTCAGAGTGAAGTGGAAAATCATCGTAACAAGAAAATAAAATTTCTACGATCTGATAGTGGAGGAGAATATTTGAGTTACGAGTTTGGCCTACATATTAAACAATGCGGAATAGTTTCGCAACTCACGCCACCCGGAACACCACAACATAATGGTGTGTCCGAACGTCGTAATCGTACTTTACTAGATATGGTGCGGTCTATGATGTCTCTTACTGATTTACCGCTATCGTTTTGGGGTTATGCTTTAGAGACGGCTGCATGCACATTAAATAGGGCACCATCAAAATCCGTTGAGACGACGCCTTATGAACTGTGGTACTTGTTGGGTTGGCGTATTTGGAGATTAGGATTTGTCACTCCGATTGTCGGAGAGGTATCTCTGGGCCCACTCGGTAATGCACATCACTATAAGCCTTGCAAGCATTGTAACTAATGAGTTAGTTGCGAGATGATGCGTTATGAAACGAGTAAAGAGACTTGCGGGTAACGAGATTGAACTAGGTATTGAGATACCGACGATCGAATCTCGGGCAAGTAACATACTGATGAGAAAGGGAACAACGTATGTTGTTATGCGGGTTGACCGATAAAGTGTTGGGGAACGTAGTAATTTCAAAAATTTTCCTACGCACACGCAAGATCATGGTGATGCATAGCAACGAGAGAGGAGAGTGTTGTCCACGTACCCTCGTAGACCAAAAGCGGAAGCGTTAGCACAACGCGGTTGATGTAGTCGTACGTCTTCACGATCCGACCGATCAAGTACCGAACGCACGGCACCTCCGAGTTCAACACATGTTCAGCTCGATGACGTCCCTCGAACTCCGATCTAGCCGAGCTTTGAGGGAGAGTTTCGTCAGCACGACGGCGTGGTGACGATGATGATGCTCTACCGACGCAAAAGCTTGGCCTAAGCACCGCTGCGATATTATCGAGGTGGATTATGGTGGAGGGGGGCATCGCACACGGCTAAGAGATTAAGAGATCAATTGTTGTGTCTATGGGGTGCCCCCTGCCCCCATATATAAATGAGCAAGGGAGGGAGAGGCGGCCGGCCAGGAGGAGGCGCGCTAGGAGGAGTCCTACTCCCACCCGGAGTAGGACTCCCTCCTTATCTAGTTGGAGTAGGAGAAGGGGGAAGGAGGAGGGAGAGAGGAAGGAAAGGGGGGCGCCGCCCCCCTCCTTGTCCAATTCGAACTAGTGGGGGAGGGGGCGTGCGGCCTGCCCTGTACGCCCCTCCTCTTCTCCACTAAGGCCCATGTAGGCCCATTAAACCCGGGGGGGGGGTTCCGGTAACCCCCCGGCACTCCGGTAAAATCCCGATTTCACCCGGAACACTTCTGATATCCAAATATAGGCTTCCAATATATCAATCTTTATGTCTCGACCATTTCGAGACTCCTCGTCATGCCCGTGATCACATCCGGGACTCCGAACTATCTTCAGTACATCAAAACACATAAAATCATAATATAACTGTCATCAAACTTTAAGCGTGCGGACCCTACGGGTTCGAGAACTATGTAGACATGACCGAGACACGTCTCCGGTCAATAACCAATAGCGGAACCTGGATGCTCATATTGGCTCCCACATATTCTACGAAGATCTTTATGGGTCAAACCGCATAACAACATACGTTGTTCCCTTTGTCATCGGTATGTTACTTGCCCGAGATTCGATCGTTGGTATCTCAATACCTAGTTCAATCTCGTTAACGGCAAGTCTCTTTACTCGTTCTGTAACGCATCATCTCGCAACTAACTCATTAGTTACTATGCTTGCAAGGCTTATAGTGATGTGCATTACCGAGTGGGCCCAGAGATATCTCTCCGACAATCGGAGTGACAAATCCTAATCTCGAAATACGCCAACCCAACAAGTACCTTCGGAGACACCTGTAGATCACCTTTATAATCACCCAGTTATGTTGTGACATTTGGTAGCACACAAAGTGTTCCTTCGGTAAACGGGAGTTGCATAATCTCATAGTCATAGGAACATGTATTAGTCATGAAGAAAGCAATAGCAGAATACTAAACGATCGTGTGCTAAGCTAACGGAATGGGTCAAGTCAATCACATCATTCTCCTAATGATGTGATCCCGTTAATCAAATGACAACTCATGTCAATGGCTAGGAAACATAACCATCTTTGATCAACGAGCTAGTCAAGTAGAGACATACTAGTGACACTCTGTTTGTCTATGTATTCACACAAGTATTATGTTTCCGGTTAATACAATTCTAGCATGAATAATAAACATTTATCATGATATAAGGAAATAAATAATAACTTCATTATTACCTCTAGGGCATATTTCCTTCAGTCTCCCACTTGCACTAGAGTCAATAATCTAGATTACAAAGTAATGATTCTAACACCCATGGAGCCTTGGTGCTGATCATGTTTTGCTCGTGGAAGAGGCTTAGTCAACGGGTCTGCAACATTCAGATCCGTATGTATCTTGCAAATTTCTATGTCTCCCACCTGGACTAGATCCCGGATGGAATTGAAGCACCTCTTGATGTGCTTTGTTCTCTTGTGAAATCTGGATTCCTTTGCCAAGGCAATTGCACCAGTATTGTCACAAAAGATTTTCATTGGACCCGATGCACTAGGTATGACACCTAGATCGGATATGAACTCCTTCATCGAGACTCCTTCATTTGCTGCTTCCGAAGCAGCTATGTACTCCGCTTCACACGTAGATCCCGCCACAACGCTTTGTTTAGAACTGCACCAACTGATAGCTCCACCGTTCAATGTAAACACGTATCCGGTTTGCGATTTAGAATCGTCCGGATCAGTGTCAAAGCTTGCATCGACGTAACCATTTACGACTAGCTCTTTGTCACCTCCATAAACGAGAAACATATCCTTAGTCCTTTTCAGGTATTTTAGGATGTTCTGGACCGCTGTCCAGTGATCCACTCCTGGATTACTTTGGTACCTCCCTGCTAAACTTATAGCAAGGCACACATCAGGTCTGGTACACAGCATTGCATACATGATAGAGCCTATGGCTGAAGCATAGGGAACATCTTTCATCTTCTCTCTATCTTCTGCAGTGGTCGGGCATTGAGTCTTACTCAATTCACACCTTGTAACACAGGCAAGAACCCTTTCTTTGCTTGATCCATTTTGAACTTCTTCAAAACTTTGTCAAGGTATGTGCTTTATGAAAGTCCAATTAAGCGTCTTCATCTATCTCTATAGATCTTGATGCCCAATATATAAGCAGCTTCACCGAGGTCCTTCATTGAAAAACTCTTATTCAAGTATCCCATTATGCTATCCAGAAATTCTATATCATTTCCAATCAACAATATTTCATCCACACATAATATCAGAAATGCTACACAGCTCCCACTCACTTTCTTGTAAATACAGGCTTCTCCAAAAGTTTGTATGAAACCAAATGCTTTGATCACACTATCAAAGCATTTATTCCTACTCCGAGAGGCTTGCACCAGTCCATAAATGGATCGCTGGAGCTTGCACACTTTGTTAGCTCCCTTTGGATCGACAAAACCTTCCGGTTGCATCTTATTCTCTGATTTAAATGAATAACCGTCTCGCATCAAACAAGATCCAGATATAATGTTCATGCTCAACGCTGGCACCAAATAACAATTATTCAGGTCTAAAACTAATCCCGAAGGTAGATATAGAGGTAGCGTGCCGACTGCGATCACATCGACTTTGGAACCATTTCCCACGCGCATCGTCACCTCGTCCTTAGCCAATCTTCGCTTAATCCGTAGTCCTGTTTCGAGTTGCAAATATTAGCAACGGAACCAGTATCAAATACCCATGTGCTACTGCGAGCATTAGTAAGGTACACATCAATAACATGTATATCACATATACCTTTGTTCACCTTGCCATCCTTCTTATCCGCCAAATACTTGGGGCAGTTCCGCTTCCAGTGACCAGTCTGTTTGCAGTTGAAGCACTCAGTCTCAGGCTTAGGTCCAGACTTGGGTTTCTTCTCCTGAGCAGCAACTTGTTTGCTGTTTTTCTTGAAGTTCCCCTTCTTCTTCCCTTTGCCCTTTTTCGTGAAACTGGTGGTCTTGTTAACCATCGACACTTGATGCTCCTTCTTGATTTCTACCTCTGCAGCCTTTAGCATTGCGAAGAGCTCGGGAATTGTCTTATCCATCCCTTGCATGTTATAGTTCATCACGAAGCTCTTGTAGCTTGGTGGCAGTGATTGAAGAATTCTGTCAATGACGCTATCATCCGGAAGATTAACTCCTCAAGTGATTGTTATACCCAGACATTTTGAGTATATGCTCACTGACAGAACTATTCTCCTCCATCTTGCAGCTGTAGAACTTATTGGAGACTTCATATCTCTCAATCCGGGCATTTGCTTGAAATATTAACTTCAACTCCTGGAACATCTCATATGCTCCATGACGTTCAAAACGTCGTTGAAGTCCCGGTTCTAAGCCGTAAAGCATGGCACACTGAACTATCGAGTAGTCATCAGCTTTGCTCTGCCAGATGTTCATAACATCTGGTGTTGCTCCTGCAGCAGGTCTGGCACCTAGCGGTGCTTCCAGGACGTAATTCTTCTGTGCAGCAATGAGGATAATCCTCAAGTTACGGACCCAGTCCGTGTAATTGCTACCATCATCTTTCAACTTTGCTTTCTCAAGGAACGCATTATAATTCAACGGAACAACAGCACGGGCCATCTATCTACAATCAACATAGACAAGCAAAATACTATCAGGTACTAAGTTCATGATAAATTAAAGTTCAATTAATCATATTACTTAAGAACTCCCACTTAGATAGACATCCCTCTAATCATCTAAGTGATCACGTGATCCAAATCAACTAAACCATGTCCGATCATCACGTGAGATGGAGTAGTTCAATGGTGAACATCACTATGTTGATCATATCTACTATATGATTCACGCTCGACCTTTCGGTCTCAGTGTTCCGAGGCCATATCTGCATATGCTAGGCTCGTCAAGTTTAACCTGAGTATTCCGCGTGTGCAACTGTTTTGCACTCGTTGTATTTGAACGTAGAGCCTATCACACCCGATCATCACGTGGTGTCTCAGCACGAAGAACTTTCGCAACGGTGCATACTCAGGGAGAACACTTATACCTTGACAATTTAGTGAGAGATCATCTTATAATGCTACCGTCAATCAAAGCAAGATAAGATGCATAAAAGATAAACATCACATGCAATCAATATAAGTGATATGATATGGCCATCATCATCTTGTGCTTGTGATCTCCATCTTCGAAGCACCGTCATGATCACCATCGTCACCGGCGCAACACCTTGATCTCCATCATAGCATCGTTGTCGTCTCGCCAACTTATGATTCTACGACTATCGCTACCGCTTAGTGATAAAGTAAAGCATTACAGGGCGATTGCATTGCATACAATAAAGCGACAACTATATGGCTCCTGCCAGTTGCCGATAACTCGGTTACAAAACATGATCATCTGATACAATAAAATATAGCATCATGCCTTGACCATATCACATCACAACATGCCATGCAAAAACAAGTTAGACGTCCTCTACTTTGTTGTTGCAAGTTTTGCGTGGCTGCTACGGGCTGAGCAAGAATCATTCTTACCTACGCATCAAAACCACAACGATAGTTCGTCAAGTTAGTGCTGTTTTAACCTTCTCAAGGACCGGGCGTAGCCACACTCAATTCAACTAAAGTTGGAGAAACTGACACCTGCCAGCCACCTGTGTGCAAAGCACGTCGGTAGAACCAGTCTCGCGTAAGCGTACGCGTAATGTCGGTCCGGGCCGCTTCATCCAACAATACCGCCAAACCAAAGTATGACATGCTGGTAAGCAGTATGACTTGTATCGCCCACAACTCACTTGTGTTCTACTCGTGCATATAACATCTACGCATAAAACCTGGCTCGGATGCCACTGTTGGGGAACGTAGTAATTTCAAAAAAATTCAACGCACACGCAAGATCATGGTGATGCATAGCAACGAGAGAGGAGAGTGTTAACCACGTACCCTCGTGGACCGAAAGCGGAAGCGTTAGCACAACGCGGTTGATGTAGTCGTACGTCTTCACGATCCGACCGATCAAGTACCGAACGCACGGCACCTCCGAGTTCAGCACACGTTCAGCTCGATGACGTCCCTCGAACTCCGATCCAGCCGAGCTTTGAGGGAGAGTTCCGTCAGCACGACGGCGTGGTGACGATGATGATGCTCTACCAATGCAGGCCTTCGCCTATGCACCACTACGATATTATCGAGGTGGATTATGGTGGAGGGGGGCACCGCACACGGCTAAGAGATCAAATGTTGTGTCTATGGGGTGCCCCCTGCCACTGTATATAAAGGATCAAGGGAGGGAGAGGCGGCCGGCCAGGAGGAGGCGCGCCAGGAGGAGTCCTACTCCCACCGGGAGTAGGACTCCCTCCTTTCCTAGTTGGAGTAGGAGAAGGGGGAAGGAGGAGGGAGAGAGGAAGGAAAGGGGGGCGCCGCCCCCCCTCCTTGTCCAATTCGGACTAGAGGGGGAGGGGGCGCGCGGCTTGCCCTGGCTGCCCCTCCTCTTCTCCACTAAGGCCCATGTAGGCCCATTAAACCCCCCGGGGGGGGGGGGGTTCCGGCAACCCCCGGTACTCCGGTAAAATCCCGATTTCACCCGAAACACTTCCGATATCCAAATATAGGCTTTCAATATATCAATATTTATGTCTCGACCATTTCGAGACTCCTCGTCATGTCCGTGATCACATCCGGGACTCCAAACTATCTTCGGTACATCAAAACACATAAACTCATAATATAACCGTCATCAAACTTTAAGCGTGCGGACCCTACGGGTTCAAGAACTATGTAGACATGACCGAGACATGTCTCCGGTCAATAACCAATAGCGGAACCTGGATGCTCATATTGGCTCCCACATATTCTACGAAGATCTTTATCGGTCAAACCGCATAACAACATACGTTGTTCCCTTTGTCATCGGTATGTTACTTGCCCGACATTCGATCGTTGGTATCTCAATACCTAGTTCAATCTCGTTACCGGCAAGTCTCTTTACTCATTCCGTAATACATCATCCCGCAACTAACTCATTAGTTACTATGCTTGCAAGGCTTATAGTGATGTGCATTACCGAGTGGGCCCAAAGATACCTCTCCGACAATCAGAGTGACAAATCCTAATCTCGAAATACACCAACCCAACAAGTACCTTCGGAGACACCTGTAGAGCACCTTTATAATCACCCAGTTACGTTGTGACGTTTGGTAGCACACAAAGTGTTCCTCTGGTAAACGGGAGTTGCATAATCTCATAGTCATAGGAACATGTATAAGTCATGAAGAAAGCAATAGCAGAATACTGAACGATCGTGTGCTAAGCTACCGGAATGGGTCAAGTCAATCACATCATTCTCCTAATGATGTGATCCCGTTAATCAAATGACAACTCATGTCAATGGCTAGTAAACATAACCATCTTTGATCAACGAGCTAGTCAAGTAGAGGCATACTAGTGTCACTCTGTTTTTCTATGTATTCACACAAGTATTATGTTTCCGGTTAATACAATTCTAGCATGAATAATAAACATTTATCATGATATAAGGAAATAAATAATAACTTTATTATTGCCTCTAGGGCATATTTCCTTCATAAAGATCTTCGTAGAATATGTGGGAGCCAATATGAGCATCCAGGTTCCGCTATTGGTTATTGACCGGAGACGTGTCTCGGTCATGTCTACATAGTTCTCGAACCCGTAGGGTCAGCACGCTTAAAGTTCGATGACGATTGTATTATGTGTTTTTGTGTTTTGATGTACCGAAGGTAGTTCGGAGTCCCGGATGTGATCGCGGACATGACGAGGAGTCTCGAAATGGTCGAGACATAAAGATCGATATATTGGATGACTATGTTCGGACACCGGAATGGTTTCGGGGAGTTTCGGACATATACCGGAGTACCGGGGGGTTACCGGAACCCCCTGGGGAGCTTAATGGGCCAAGATGGGCCTTAGTGGAGAAGAGGAGGGGCGGCTTGGGCTGGCCGCACGCCCCCTCCCCCACTAGTTCGAATTGGACAAGGAGGGGGGGGGCCCCTTTCCTTCCCCCTCTCTCCTTCCCTTCCTTTCCCCCTCCTACTCCAACTAGGAAAAGAGGGAGTCCTGCTCCCAGTGGGAGTAGGACTCCTGCCTGGCGCGCCCTCCTCCTGGCCGCCGGCCTCCTCCCCCTGATCCTTTATATACGGGGGCAGGGGGCACCTCTAGACACACAAGTTGATCTGTTGATCTATTCCAGCCGTGTGCGGTGCCCCCTCCACCATATTCCACCTCGGTCATATCGTAACGGTGCTTAGGCGAAGCCCTGCGTCGGTAGCAACATCATCACCGTCACCATGCCGTCGTGCTGACAGAACTCTCCCGTGAAGCTCTGCTGGATCAGAGTTCGCGGGACGTTATCGAGCTGAACGTGTGCTGAACTCGGAGGTGCCGTACGTTCGGTACTTGGATCGGTCGGATCGTGAAGACGTACGACTACATCAACCGTGTTGTGCTAACGCTTCCGCTTTCGGTCTACGAGGGTACGTGGACAATACTCTCCCCTCTCGTTGCTATGCATCACCATGATCCTATGTGTGCATAGAATTTTTTTTAAAATTACTACGTTCCCAACATTTCCACCTTAGTCGCATGGAAGCCCGCCGGGAGGAATGGCGCATAGACAAAGGGTAAGGTCACCATCGGCGAGCTCACCGGAGAGATTGCTCTGGAGGAGGGGAGCGGGGGAGCCGATGAATGGGGACAGAGTGTGGTGCTAGTAGGTATCTTATAGTAACCAACCTCAACTCACTTTGCAATCGGTCTAGAACGGCTCTATTCATCGCTGGCAGGGGCAACTACTGTTGATTACTCCCATTAGTCATAATCTGGGAACAATAGCTTGATTAGGAGCAGCCAAGGAGGAAGCCAAAATGATAATCACAGAATAACCATTCTTGAATTGGCAACTGACAAAAGCATGGCCCCGCCATTTGCAACCCCTGCATTTGATTCGATTTCGGTAGCTAGGGCTCAAATGACCAAAGTCCAAACACCACACACATAAGTCTCTATTATGGGCATCGTCCAGACCAAGAGAAGCAGGTCGGGGCCTTGGAGCATTCGAATTAGAGTTTTGAAAACTCTTAGATCCCGCCCTGCCTAAGGCGTTGTTGTTGGGGGCAGTTAAGACCGATGAAACTGAAATATGATGGCCACCGAGACGTTCATAAATCAAATTCGCTAAATATTAGTTTGATCTAGAAGCCAAGATCTGATCATGGAAAAATCTAGGAACTTACCACATCTTCATAGGAACTACTCCCTCCATTCCCTTATACAAGGCCACAAACTTAAATTACAGGTACCAAGGTAAAATTTAATGAATGCTTTCCATGTCAACTTTTTTCTCGTTAACCGGGATCATTAATACGACCGCATGCATGCAAGGAAGGAATGAGAAGGAAGTAGCATAGTGTCATTATGACTACATGCATGCAAGTATTCAATAAGTTGCTAGTACGAGAAAACATCATTAATTTTGCCTCGGTTACTGTTAGTGGCCTTGTATAGATGCAAAATGTATTTTTCATAGTGGCCTTGTATAAGAGACTGGAGGGAGTACAAGCCTTAGACCTAGAAACCACTGCCCATCCTTTATCAAATTCACTTTGAAAACACTAGAAATCAAACTTAGCATCTGGATCATCCAAACCCCAAAGGAGAAAAATCAAATTGAATAAATCGTTAGGAATATTGCCCACTTTGTTGATAGAAAAGTCCACCTCATGAGAGTGGACCGAGAACTTAAAATACCAATTCTTGAGACTTCGATTTGAAACGAGAAGAATGCCCACCAATACAAGATTGCACAACGAGATTTACCAAGTTTTCTTTCGGTTGGAGTTTGGATCGTGTACCAGCGGAAAACCTTTGAAATTGTCACCTTCAAAGTGATTGATGGGAACTCTGAATTGCTTCCAAATGAACGCCTCAAAAGCCAAACCTAGACTGAAGTTGAGATATGGCAGAGCCATCAGAAGACATTAGGCGTTGGCAAAATGGTCGTCCAGCACATCAGATCAGGAAAAGTGGTGCGACTGCACAATGCTAAGATATGATCAGAAATTAGTTTCTTTTAAAGCGCCACACATGACTTTTCATGGTCATCACCGCGAGTCATGCATCTTTCTGCCAAGTCAGGCAACGTCTCATAGTCATCTCCGCCGCTGTCTCCTTTGACCGGTTTCACCAACGTTGTCGTTAACAACACGACTTCTGTAACAGCTACGGTGACTTCATTTACGAACGATCAGTACGTGCGTCGTGATTGGTTCATCATGTTTTGCGGTGACATGATGCTGTTAGTTTTTTGCGATTTTTTTTTCTGTTTTTTATAGACCAGCATGAAAAAATAAATCTGTCTAGTATATGGCGAATTACATGTTACTGGTATTTGCGTTTGTTAGAGCATCTACAGGCGGACTTGTCAAATCCGCCCTCTATATGTTCGCGGACGTGTCCAAGCACATCTGTGGATGCATTTAGACCACCCCTCATATCTTGTGCCCGTCAGCAACATACCTCAAATGCAGACTCTCAAATCCATGCGCGTTCATCATACATGTCAATGTCGCACGTAAATAACAGATGTTGGTACAAAAATGCATAGTTTTTACATAAATTTATTTTAAGTGCACAACTCAAGCATTAGTCCACTGGTTTCCATTGTGGGTCCACATATGCTCCATAAGATTATTGTGTAGCTGTGCATGCACCCGATGATCTCGAAGATTGTGATGCATTTGCAGAAAGTTCATAAACTGATTTGCATCTTGTTCTTCGGGGATTTGAATTTTTTCTCCATGCGCTTCAAAATTATTGTTTTGGACAATACCATCATCCTCATACTCTACAATCATATTGTACTAAATAACACAACATGTCATCAGCTATCACAAAGTTTTTGATTCCCACATCATTGTAGCTCCACGAACAATTCCCCAACGAGGTTGAAGCACTTCGAATGCCCTCTCTACATCCTTTCTAGCTGCTTCCTGCATTGTCGCAAAATGGCTTTGTTTGCTGTCGTGTGGTTCGAATATGGTCATCACAAATGCCGACCTCTAAGAATAGATGCCATCGGCAAGAGTATCCCATGTTGTAGTCACGGCCCTTGACAGTGTAGTTGCACGGCGGTGATTCCTAATTACAAAGCCTCCTAAACACGGGAGATCACTGAAGCACCTCCTAAACACGGGAGATCATTGAAGCACATCGATGTCGTTGTGAGAACCCGACACTCCAAAGAAAGCATGTCAAATTCATAAGTCATGTGATGCCACTGCTTTCAGTATGATGGTAGCCTCTTTGGTGTGACCTTGATATATTCCCCGCAAACTTTTGGGCAGTTCTTCCATTGCCAATGCATACGATCAATTGAGCCGAGTATTCCTGGAACTCTCTGGCCTCTCCAATAACCAACAACTTTTATGTATCCTGTACATTGAGTTCTCTCAAATACTCTGCTCCAAACACCTGCACCATGGCGCGGGCAAACTTGACATTAGTTTTCAGGCATGTGCTATCCCCCATTTGGATCATCTTATCAACGACATCTGTGGAAGTACCAGGTGCAAGTATCCTCAGAGCAGTCGTGCATTTCTGCTTATCAGAAAAATAAAGTTGGCCGCAACAATCCCTTCTGAGTTGGAAGTAGTCGTCGTGTGCCTCCACTCCCTCCACAATGCGCAAAAACAATGGTTTCTGCATGCCAAAACGGCGATGAAACCATGGATCATCCAGAAAAGTTGGGTTTGGAGCAAAGTAGTCCTTGTGCAGTAGCCGTGCTCTGGAGACCCTGCCCCGATTGATCCCTCTTCTTCCTTTGATTGAGCCCTTGAAGTTCAGAATATGCTCCACCTGCGGGTCCATTTCCTCTTGCATGCTCATGAGCATGATCATGTCCACTTCTTTGTCCGAATCCAATCAAAGAACTCAGCTTCAATCATTTTATCAAGTTCCGTCGGTCCATACTCGTCGTCCGACAAAGCATCAGAATTCATGGCTTTCCCTACCAATAAATCACAAAAAACCGGGTCGGACATTCTGTCGAACACATAGAGCGCAAGGGGTAGCTCGAGAGTTGCCGGACGTACCGCAGTGGCGTCCGGGCTGATGACGATGTCCACGATGGCGAGCACGGGAAAGAGGATTGCCATGCCAGTTCTGGCGGCGTAGAGGCTTGGAACAATTGGGGAGCAAGGGTAGCGTCGGAGCTGCGAGACGTCCGGCACGGAGGAGGAAGAAGACAGGAGAGCAAATGGATCCTACAGGTAGAGGGTAGGCCTGTCGGGTTCGGACCTGCTCGGGCATCCCTAGGCTGGATATGTGAGGTGCCGGTGAGTTCAGACGTTTGAGACCCGTTTACGGCGCATGTATGTATTAATTTTTTTTATCGGTCATTGATCAGATCGTCCATCCGGGAATTTTGGCGGGTTTGGGCGCTTCGGGCTGTAGATGCTCTCATGCGCTTCGGTCGTGCCTCTACTGGCTTGTTTGTGCTAGCATGCTCATTTCCATCTCTTCCGTGCGATCCATCGGGAGGACAGACCTCCGGTACGCACATGAGCCAGTTTACCGGTGTGCACCGTTTTTCTTTTCCCGAGAAATTCAAAGGAAGATTAGTAGAGGATTAGGCCGGAGATTAAGCGGAAGCCCTAGGCCACCTCCTGCTGTCCCGCACGCTTGCCGACCCCGCCACACCACTACACCACGCCACAGGCGCAACGCACCATCGCGCACTCAGCTCGTTCGTACGCGCCCGGCCCCTATTTAACCACCGTCTCCCCTCCAAGCCCTGCGACCTGCGAGCACCGTCAACCCTGGTTTCAGTACTACCTCGTAGCTAAGCTTCCATATGGGTTCGAGAGTCTTTCTTGTCGCGGCCGTGCTGGCCATGGCCGTGGCGGCGGCGGGGGCGGACGTCGCGGCGGACCGGGCGGAGTGCTCCGACAAGCTGGTGGCGCTGGCGACGTGCCTGACGTTCGTGCAGGGGCAGGGGCAGGCGCCGACGCCGGACTGCTGCGGGGGGCTGAAGACGGTGCTGCAGACCAGCCCCAAGTGCCTGTGCGTGCTCGTCAAGGACCGCGACGATCCCGGCCTGGACTTGAAGCTCAACGTCACGAGGGCGCTCGGCCTCCCCGCCGCCTGCAGCGCGCCCGCCAACATCTCCGACTGCCCAAGTACGTCCTCGACCCTTAAAGCTCAAGCACTACGGACTGCTACTATGAAAGAATCTGGAACGATATGTATCATCGTATCATATGGCAAGAGAAGTAGCAACCGCGTTCATGCTCATACGGAGTAGATGCACTTGGTTGATGTTAGTGGGATCATGATGATGTGCTTCAGTTTCAAACGCCACCACCGCTTAAAGCAGCACCCACATTAAAAGATATGCTTGTAGAAACACGCTTTCTAGACCCGTAATTTGTACGTGCTCGACCGCGATATGCTGGTAGCAACGTGTTAGAACATGTTTTTTTTTTCTTTTTCGAATAGAACATGGGGGTTACACCAGTGGCGGAGCGTGAAGCAAAATCAAGCGGGGGCTAAACGGGATCACAAACAAGATATAGCCATGAAGATTAGCAAAGCCGGGGGATTAGAAGCGATATTAGCAGCAGGACGATGCCGAGTTTCTCATGGAAGGGGAGGGGCGGGGGCAGAGCCCGGGATGGTCACGCCGACGCTCCACCAGTGACCAGTGTCTACACGGGAAGAGGAGGAAAATATCTCGCCCACCACCGGGAGCGTCCAAATTAGCGGCCTATCAACATTTCCCTATGCGGTCCATGAATGCTGTTGCCACACCCCTCACTAACGACGGGTATTGTGTAGCTTAAAAAAACAATGCGTACGCTAATAAACATATACATATACTCATCCTGATGAACTTACATGCATATACCCTTATCCCTATGAGCATCTCCGAGAGAGTGAGCTGACGGGTCTTGAGATTGACGCATCACAGACGCCTCACTATCGACGGGAACGTCGTTTCCCATAGAAAGAATATCCTGTCTTTATGAGATACCAACATTGTGAGTGTAGTTGAGATGCATGTGTCGCTATTTGTAACCCCGCAAGAAGAAGAAAAGTTGTTTAGTACCTTGGCGATGATCACCGGTTAAACGCCGTAGGTACGAGCGTTGCAGTCGTTGACATGTGATCATTGTTCATGCATGACATGAAAGAATTACATTATCACATGATAACCTTTTAGTACTAGGACTAGGGGTAGGATTTATAGCGCTGCGGGAAAGTTGTAAGCTCATTTTGTTTGCTGGTATAATTAACAAAGTGTGCTCTTGTTGTGGATTCAACGTTTCGTTTACAGGGCTACTGAACCTGCCGCCCAATTCCAAGGACGCGGAGGTCTTCGAGCAGTTTGCCAAGCAGCAGGCAGCCCAGAGCAGCCCAAGTGAGTTATTCTCCTCCTATCAATTGATTATTTTACAAGGATTTAAATAAAAAAGGAATAGGAAACGGACAATTGTTCCCGTTGAAGAAGGGAGTTGTATAGTGCAGACGCATAATGATGATGTGCATGCACCCGTTCAGTCGAGTTGATCAGCTGAGACTTAATAATTGTGAAGTGATTGATGCAGATTAACATCGCCAACAATCTAATTACAATTAATTTGACGAAAGCCAAAAGAAACTGTAGGACCGCTACTGGACAGCAGTGCCGCTCGGCGTTGGAGCCTGACGCGACGTGCGAAATTTATGTGCTAGAACCAGCCCAACAGTGCTGAAGTAGGAGTGTCATGTGACGTTAGCTAGTAGTACGTAATAGCAATCTAGCATGCCTCCAAAAGCATGGAAGACATATCACTGCACGGCATAAACCTGTAGCATCAACTAATTAAAGATCGGCATAACACACTAGTATAGTCTTCTAAAGATTTTCAACCAGTAGCGATGATTGTCATTTGATTGACGGTTTGCTCTTTGGAATTTGGAGCTAAATAACGTGGTTGATGTGATGTGATGTGATCTCCAGGTGGCGCGTCGAGTGCGCCGAGCACGGGCGCACAGAAGAACGCGGCGGCGAGGATGAGGTGGTTGGGAGTGGGCGGAGTTGGTGTGGCCGCACGCGCAGCGCCGCTCCTCTTCTTCGCCGTGCCTTTCTTGCTCCTTCTGCGCTAAATACAGAAACGGAAGCCTATGCTGCAGGTCATCATTATTGTGTAGATGGACCGAGTGGTTGATGAGTGCATGCTCCATCTGGTGCATGCGTGCGCGTGAGTGCGTGTGTATTGGTATCTCTTAATCTGCGTGTGAAAAGCTGAACCGATATGCAACGAAAACGGTATCCATTATATACATGTTGCCGGCTGGGATTTCTTCTCGGGTTATGCCTGCCTGGTCATTTGTAACAGACATATCATGTCAAGTAATAAAATTCTCTCAAAAGGGATCCATATACTTGCATTGTGTTGCATGTCACTGATCAATCTATCGCCATTTCTAAGGCCAACTCTAGCAGATCCCTCAAAAAATAGAGAAGGATCCGGCCGAGTAATGTTAGTGGAGTAAACTTTTACTCCTCTATGGATGCCCGCACGTAATCGACCCCCCTAAACTTAGTAGAATGAGTTTTTCCCATAGGTTTTGTGTACTAACCGCATGAACTTCAGACACTTCATAATATATATCATTAAACATTCAAATTAAAACATGCATAGCATAACCGTTAAACAAACATATAGTTTTATCATCGCGATCTTCAAATTGAAATATGCATAGTTCATCCAAAACTCATCACTTTAAACACAAAGTTTAATCCAAAATCACCAAACATAACATGTGTATGTTATGGATCGAGCCAACCAATGGCATGCACGAACTCAAACAAAGTCCTCGCCGAAGAATCATCACCGCCATCACCATCACCATCCTCTCTGCCACCATCATCACCTTCACCACCACCACCATCCTCTCGGCCACCATCACCACGGCCACCACGACCACCACCATCCTCTCGGCCACCATCATCACAGCCACCACCACCGTCCTCTGAGCCGCCGCCACCACCACCACCCACCATCATCCTCTGGCCACCATCACCACCGCCACCACCACCACCATCCTCTCGGCCGCCGCTACCACCACCACCCCACCACCATCCTCCCGGCCGCCACCACCACCACCGCCACCACCCCCACCCCACCACCATTTCAAAGAGAGCCTTCCGTTTGGGTCAAGATCTTCCCACGAGTGAGCTCCCAATACTATCTTGCAGTTTCATCCATTGTGATTGGATTCATGAACATGATAGCATGATCTCAGGCTTTCTTAGCATCACACAACCTCTCCTCCTCAAGTGCAAGTCTATGATCCCCCGCCTTCAATTTTATCTCTCCGGCCGCCAACCTGGCCTTCCATTTGTCATCCGCCAACATCTTGAGCTCATTCCACCTCCCCATCTTTTCTTCTTTGCGTTCGTCCGCCATCACCATCTTGGCCTCAATCATGGCCACAAGTTCTTCTTTGTATGTGACACCGTAGGCATTTCTCTTCTTTCTCTCTTTTGCAATTTTGTTCCCTTCCGATCTATTATTGGCCTCTTCGGAGCAGTGGCCGTAGGGGTGGCCGGAGACGCCGCACGAGGCGCCAGACGTGGATGGGGTGCCGGAGTGGCCTTCTTCTTCTTCTTCGCGGCCTCCTTGACGAGGGTCGACACCGTGGCCGTCAGTTTTCTTGTTCTCTTGCCACCGGAGGGAGTGGCGGCCGACCGTCGCCAGAGAGGCAGTCACTACCTCGGCGGCCTTTCGTGCGGCTAGAGCCGGTGCTTGTGGCCGGTGGAGCTTTTCATCCCCAACCTCTTTTTCGACGTGGGCGGCAATGCGGGGGTGGTTTTCGGCGGCGACAAGCGAACACCGGTGGCCAGTGGGGTAGCGGAATGTTGGAAATATGCCCTAGAGGCGATAATAAATATGTTATTATTATATTTCCTTGTTCATGATAATCGTTTATTATCCATGCTAGAATTGTATTGATAGGAAACTCAGATGCATGTGTGGATACATAGACAACACCATGTCCCTAGTAAGCCTCTAGGAGACTAGCTCGTTGATCAATAGATGGTTACGGTTTCCTGACCATGGACATTGGATGTCGTTGATAACGGGATCACATCATTAGGAGAATGATGTGATGGACAAGACCCAATCCTAAGCCTAGCACAAGATCGTGTAGTTCGTTTGCTCAGAGCTTTTCTAATGCCAAGTATCATTTCCTTAGACCATGAGATTGTGCAACTCCCGGATACCGTAGGAATGCTTTGGGTGTACCAAACGTCACAACGTAACTGGGTGACTATAAAGGTGCACTACAGGTATCTCCAAAAGTGTCTGTTGGGTTGGCACGAATCGAGACTGGGATTTGTCACTCCGTGTAAACGGAGAGGTATCTCTGGGCCCACTCAGTAGGACATCATCATAATGTGCACAGTGTGACCAAGGAGTTGATCACGGGATGATGTGAGTTACGGAACGAGTAAAGAGACTTGCCGGTAACGAGATTGAACAAGGTATCGGGATACCGACGATCGAATCTCGGGCAAGTAACATACCGATAGACAAAGGGAATTGAATACGGGATTGATTGAATCCCCGACATCGTGGTTCATCCGATGAGATAATCGTGGAACATGTGGGAGCCAACATGGGTATCCAGATCCCGCTGTTGGTTATTGACCGGAGAACGTCTCGGTCATGTTTGCATGGTTCCCGAACCCGTAGGGTCTACACGCTTAAGGTTCGATGACGCTAGGGTTATAGGGAAAGCATGTACGTGGTTACCGAATGTTTTTCGGAGTCCCGGATGAGATCCCGGACGTCACGAGGAGTTCCGGAATGGTCCTGAGGTAAAGATTTATATATGGGAAGTCCTGTTTTGGTCACCGGAAAAGTTTCGGGTGATATCGGTAATGTACCGGGACCACCGGGAGGGTCCCGGGGGTCCACCAAGTGGGGCCACCAGCCCCAGAAGGCTGCGTGGGCCAAGTGTGGGAGGGGACCAGCCCCAGGTGGGCTGGTGCGCCCCCCCACCAAGGCCCAAGGCGCATGGGAGAGTGGGAGGGGGCAAACCCTAGTCCAGATGGGCCTTAAGGCCCACCCTAGTGGCGCCCCCCCTCTCCTCCCCTTGGCCGCCCCCCTTGGATGGGATCTAGGGCTGGCCGCCTCCTCTTGGGGTGGGAACCCTAGAGGGGGGCGCAGCCCCCTCACCCCCTATATATAGTTGAGGTTTGGGCTGCCCAAGAAACATGAGAACGTCTCTCTTTCGGCGCAGCCCTACCCCTCTCCCTCCTCCTCCTCTCCGGCGGTGCTTGGCGAAGCCCTGCGGGATGGCCACGCTCCTCCATCACCACCACGCCGTCGTGCTGCTGCTGGATGGATTCTTCCCCAACCTCTCCCTCTTTCCTTGCTGGATCAAGGCGTGGGAGACGTCACCGGGCTGCACGTGTGTTGAACGCGGAGGCACCGTTCTTCGGTGCTTAGATCGGAATCAACCGCGATCTGAATCGCTACGAGTACGACTCCCTCATCCGCGTTCTTGCAACGCTTCCGCATCGCGATCTACAAGGGTATGTAGATGCACTCCCCTTCCCCTCGTTGCTAGGTTACTCCATAGGTTGATCTTGGTGATGCGTAGAAAATTTTGAATTTCTGCTACGTTCCCCAACAGTGGCATCATGAGCTAGGTCTATGCGTAGTTTCTATGCACGAGTAGAACACAAAGTAGTTGTGGGCGTAGATGTTGCAAATTCTTCTTGCCGCTACTAGTCTTATCTTGTTTCGGCGGCATTGTGGGATGAAGCGGCCCGGACCGACCTTACACGTACGCTTACGTGAGACAGGTTCCACCGACTGACATGCACTAGATGCATAAGGTGGCTAGCGGGTGTCTGTCTCTCCCACTTTAGTCGGAACGGATTCGATGAAAAGGGTCCTTATGAAGGGTAAATAGAAATTGGCATATCACGTTGTGGTCGTACGTAGGTAAGAAACGTTCTTGCTAGAAACCTATACAAGCCACGTAAAAACTTGCAACAACAATTAGAGGACGTCTAACTTGTTTTTGCAGCATGTGCTATGTGATGTGATATGGCCAGAAGATGTGATGAATGATATATGTGATGTATGAGATTGATCATATTCTTGTAATAGGAATCACGACTTGCATGTCGATGAGTATGACAACCGGCAGGAGCCATAGGAGTTGTCTTTATTTTTTGTATGACCTGCGTGTCATTGAATAACGCCATGTAAATTACTTTACTTTATTGCTAAGCACGTTAGCCATAGAAGTAGAGGTAATCGTTGGCGTGACAACTTCATGAAGACACAATGATGGAGATCATGATGATGGAGATCATGGTGTCATGCCGGTGACAAAGATGATCATGGTGCCCCGAAGATGGAGATCAAAGGAGCAAGATGATATTGGCCATATCATGTCACTATTTGATTGCATGTGATGTTTATCATGTTATGCATCTTATTTGCTTAGAACGACGGTAGTAAGTAAGATGATCCCTCACTAAAATTTCAAGAGACGTGTTCCCCCTAACTGTGCACCGTTGCGAAGGTTCGTTGTTTCGAAGCACCACGTGATGATCGGGTGTGATAGATTCTAACGTTCGAATACAACGGGTGTTGACGAGCCTAGCATGTACAGACATGGCCTCGGAACACATGCGAAACACTTAGGTTGACTTGACGAGCCTAGCATGTACAGACATGGCCTCGGAACACATGCGAAACACTTAGGTTGACTTGACGAGCCTAGCATGTACAGACATGGCCTCGGAACACAAAAGACCGAAAGGTCGAACATGAGTCGTATAGCAGATACGATCAACATGGAGATGTTCACCGATGATGACTAGTCCGTCTCACGTGATGATCGGACACGGCCTAGTTTGACTCGGATCATGTATCACTTAGATGACTAGAGGGATGTCTATCTGAGTGGGAGTTCATTAATCAGATGAACTCAATTATCATGAACATAGTCAAAAAGTCTTTGCAAATTATGTCATACGCTTTAGTTCTACTGTTTAAGATATGTTCCTAGAGAAAATTTAGTTGAAAGTTGATAGTAGCAATTATGCGGACTGGGTCCGTAAACTGAGGATTGTCCTCGATTGCTGCACAGAAGGCTTATGTCCTTAATGCACCGCTCGGTGTGCTGAACCTCAGCGTCGTCTGTAGATGTTGCGAAACATCTGACATACACGTTTTGATGACTACGTGATAGTTCAGTGAGTAATGCTAATGGTTTAGAATTGTGGCACGAGAGACGTTTTTGAAACGTCGCAGAACATATGAGATGTTCCGAAGACTGAAATTGGGATTTCAGACTAGTGCCCACGTCAAGAGGTATGAGACCTCTGACAAGTTTCTTAAGCCTGCAAACTAAGGGAGAAAAGCTCAATCGTTGAGCATGTGCTCAGATTATCTGAGTACTACAATCACTTGAATCGAGTGGGAGTTGATCTTCCAGATGAGATAGTGATGGTTCTCCATAGTCACTGCCACCAAGCTATTAGAGCTTCGTGATGAACTATAACATATCAGGGATAGACATGATGATCCTTGAGCAACTCGCGATGTTTGACACCGCGAAAGTAGAAATCAAGAAGGAGCATCAATTGTTGAGGGTTAGTAAAACCACTAGTTTCTAGAAGGGCAAGGGCAAGAAGGGATACTTCATGAAACGGCAAATCAGTTGCTGCTCTAGTGAAGAATCCCAAGGTTGAACCCAAACCCGAGACTAAGTGCTTCTGTAATGAGGGGAACGGTCACTGAAGCAGTACTACCCTAGATACTTGGTAGATGAGAAGGCAGGCAAGGTCGACAGAAGTATATTGGATATACGTTATATGAATGTGTACTTTACTAGTACTCCTAGCAGCACCAGGGTATTAGATACCGGTTCGGTTGCTAAGTGTTAGTAACTCGAAATAAAAGCTGCGGAATAAACGGAGACTAGCTAAAGGTGAGATGACGATATGGAAGTGTTACCAAGGTTGATGTGATCAAGCATCGCATGCTCCCTCTACCATCGAGATTTGGTGTTTGCGTTGAGCATGATTGGATTATGTTTATCACAATACGGTTATTCATTTAAGGAGAATAATGGTTACTCTGTTTATTTGAATAATACCTTCAATGGTCTTGCACCTAAAATGAATCTCGATCGTAGTGATACACATGTTCATGCCAAAAGTAATGATAGTACCACATACTTGTGGCACTGCCATTTGAGTCATATTGGTATAGAACGCATGAAGAAGCTCTATGTAGATGGATCTTTGGACTCACTCGTTTTGAAAAGATTGAGACATGCGAACCATGTCTATTGGTATATATGCATGAAGAAACTCCATGCAGATGGATCGTTTGGACTCACTTGATTTTGAATCACTTGAGACATGCAAATCATACCACATGGGCAAGATGACTGAAAGGCCTCATTTTCAGTAAGATGGAACAAGAGAGCAATTTATTGGAAGTAATACATTTTGATGTATGCAGTCCAATGAGTGCCGAGGCATGCAGTGGATATCGTTATGTTCTTACTTCACAGATGATTTGAGTAGATGCTGAGTGTATTTACTTGATGAAACACAAGTCTGAATTATTGAAAGGTTCAAGTAATTTCAGAGTGAAGTTGAAGATCGTCGTGACAAGAGGATAAAATGTCTGTGATATGATCATAGAGATATCTGAGTTACGAGTTTGGCACACAATTAAGACATTGTGGAAAGTGTTTCACAATTAATACCGTCTGGAACACCATAGTGTGATGGTGTGTCCGAACATCATAACTGCACCCTATTGGATATGGTGCATACCATGATGTCTCTTATCGAATTATCATTATCGTTTATGGGTTAGGCATTAGAGACAACCGCATTCACTTTAAAAAGGGGCACCACGCAATTCCGCTGAGACGACACCGTTTAGAGAAACCTAAGTTGTCGTTTCTTAAAAGTTTGGGGCTGCGATGCTTATGTGAAAAAGTTTCAGGCTGATAAGCTCGAACCCAAAGCGGATAAATGCATCTTCTAGAATACCCAAAACAGTTGAGTATACCTCCTATTTCAGATCTGGAAGCAAAAGTAATTGCTTCTAGAAACATGTCCTTTCTCGAGGAAAGGTTTCTCTCAAAAGAATTGAGTGGGAGGATGGTGGAGACTTGATAAGGTTATTGAACCGTCACTTCAACTAGTGTGTAGCAGGGCACAGGAAGTTGTTCATGTAGCACCTACACCAATTGAAGTGGAAGCTTATGATAGTGATCATGAAACTTCGGATCAAGTCACTACCAAACCTCGTAGGACGACGAGGATGCGTGCTACTTCGGAGTGGTACGTGATCCTGTCTTGAAAGCTATGTTGTTAGACAACAATGATCCTACGAGCTATGGAGAAGCGATGGTGGGCCCATATTCCGACAAATGGTTAGAAGCCATGAAATCCGAGATAAATGGATCTTTAAGAAGAAGACGGACATGGACGGTAATGTTACCGTCTATGAAGCTCGACTTGTGGCTAAGAGTATTTCCACAAGTTCAAGGAGTTGACTACGATGAGATTGTCTCATCCGTAGCGATGCTTAAAGTCCGTCGGAATCATGTTAGCATTAGCTGCATTTATGAAATCTGGCAGATGGATGTCAAAACAAGTTTCCTTGCCAGTTTTCGTAAGGAAAGGTTGTATGTGATACAATCAGAAAGGTTTTGTCGATCCTAAGGATGCTAAAAGGTATGCTAGCTCCAGCGATCCTTCCATGGATTAGAGCAAGCATCTCGGAGTCAGAATATACGCTTTGATGGAGTTATCAAAGTTTTTGGGTTTATACAAAGTTTGTTAGAAACTTGTATTTACAATAAAGTGAGTGGGAGCGCTACAACATTTCTGATAAGTATATGTGAATGACATATTGTTGATCCGAAATGATGTAAAATTTCTGGAAAGCATAAAGGGTTGTTTGAAAGGAGTTTTTCAAAGGAAGACCTGGATCAAGCTGCTTACATATTGGGCATCAAGATCTATAGAGATAGATCAAGACGCCTGATGATACTTTCAAAGAACGCACACCTTGACATGATTTTGAAAGAGTTCAAAATAGATCAACAAAGAAGGAGTTCTTGGCTGTGTTACAAGGTGTGAGTATTGAGTAAGACTCAAGACCTGACCACAGCAGAAGAGAGAGAAAGGACGAAGGTCGTCCCCTATGCTTCAGACGTAGACTCTACAGTATGCTATGCTGTGTACCGCACATGAAGTGTGCCTTGCCATGAGTTGGTCAAGGGGTACAATAGTGATCCGGGAATGGATCACATGACAGCGGTCGAACTTATCCTTAGTATCTAGTAGACTAAGGAATTTTCTCGATTATGGAGGTGAAAAGGAGTTCGTCGTAAAGGGTTACGTCGATGCGAACTTTGACACTAATCCGGATGACTCTCAGTAGTAAACCGGATTCGTATAGTAGAGCAATTATTTGAAATGGCTCCAAATAGCGCGTGGTAGCATCCACAAGATGACATAGATATTCGTAAAGCACACACGGATCTGAAAGGTTCAGACCCGTCGACTAATAACCTCTCTCACAAGCATAACATGATCAAACCAGAACTCATTGAGTGTTAATCACATAATGATGTGAACTAGATTGTTGACTCTAGTAAACTCTTTGGATGTTGGTCACATGGTGATGTGACCTGTCAGTGTTAATCACATGGTGATGTGAACTAGATTATTGACTCTAGTGCAAGTGGGAGACTATTGGAAATATGCCCTAGAGGCAATAATAAATAGGTAATTATTATATTTCCTTGTTCATGATAATCGTTTATTATCCATGCTAGAATTGTATTGATAGGAAACTCAGATGCATGTGTGGATACATAGACAACACCATGTCCCTAGTAAGCCTCTAGGAGACTAGCTCGTTGATCAATAGATGGTTACGGTTTCCTGACCATGGACATTGGATGTCGTTGATAACGGGATCACATCATTAGGAGAATGATGTGATGGACAAGACCCAATCCTAAGCCTAGCACAAGATCGTGTAGTTCGTTTGCTCAGAGCTTTTCTAATGTCAAGTATCATTTCCTTAGACCATGAGATTGTGCAACTCCCGGATACCGTAGGAATGCTTTGGGTGTACCAAACGTCACAACGTAACTGGGTGACGATAAAGGTGCACTACAGGTATCTCCGAAAGTGTCTGTTGGGTTGGCACGAATCGAGACTGGGATTTGTCACTCCGTGTAAACGGAGAGGTATCTCTGGGCCCACTCGGTAGGACATCATCATAATGTGCACAATGTGACCAAGGAGTTGATCACGGGATGATGTGAGTTACGGAACGAGTAAAGAGACTTGCCGGTAACGAGATTGAACAAGGTATCGGGATACCGACGATCGAATCTCGGGCAAGTAACATACCGATAGACAAAAGGGAATTGAATACGGGATTGATTGAATCCCCGACATCGTGGTTCATCCGATGAGATCATCGTGGAACATGTGGGAGCCAACATGGATATCCAGATCCCGCTGTTGGTTATTGACCGGAGAACGTCTCGGTCATGTCTGCATGGTTCCCGAACCCGTAGGGTCTACACGCTTAAGGTTCGATGACGCTAGGGTTATAGGGAAAGCATGTACGTGGTTACCGAATGTTGTTCGGAGTCCCGGATGAGATCCCGGACGTCACGAGGAGTTCCGGAATGGTCCTGAGGTAAAGATTTATATATGGGAAGTCCTGTTTTGGTCACCGGAAAAGTTTCGGGTGATATCGGTAATGTACCGGGACCACCGGGAGGGTCCCGGGGGTCCACCAAGTGGGGCCACCAGCCCCAGAAGGCTGCGTGGGCCAAGTGTGGGAGGGGACCAGCCCCAGGTGGGCTGGTGCGCCCCCCCACCAAGGCCCAAGGCGCATGGGAGAGTGGGAGGGGGCAAACCCTAGTCCAGATGGGCCTTAAGGCCCACCCTAGTGGCGCCCCCCCTCTCCTCCCCTTGGCCGCCCCCCTTGGATGGGATCTAGGGCTGGCCGCCTCCTCTTGGGGTGGGAACCCTAGAGGGGGGCGCAGCCCCCTCACCCCCTATATATAGTTGAGGTTTGGGCTGCCCAAGAAACATGAGAACGTCTCTCTTTCGGCGCAGCCCTACCCCTCTCCCTCCTCCTCCTCTTCCGCGGTGCTTGGCGAAGCCCTGCGGGATTGCCACGCTCCTCCATCACCACCACGCCGTCGTGCTGCTGCTGGATGGATTCTTCCCCAACCTCTCCCTCTCTCCTTGCTGGATCAAGGCGTGGGAGACGTCACCGGGCTGCACGTGTGTTGAACGCGGAGGCACCGTTCTTCGGTGCTTAGATCGGAATCAACCGCGATCTGAATCGCTACGAGTACGACTCCCTCATCCGCGTTCTTGCAACGCTTCCGCATCGCGATCTACAAGGGTATGTAGATGCACTCCCCTTCCCCTCGTTGCTAGGTTACTCCATAGATTGATCTTGGTGATGCGTAGAAAATTTTGAATTTCTGCTACGTTCCCCAACACGGAAGGGTCTTAGCTGTCCATTCCGGTGACGGGGCCGGTCATCGGTGGTGACAAAGGCGCGTGAGGCGGCAGCGACGGGAACGACGGAGCCACGAGGGCGGGAGAAAGAGGCACACAACTTTTACTCGACCGTGCAAGCGCCAAGTATATTTAGGCGGCTTGGAGGGTATTTTTGGCGGGGGAGTAAAAATTATACTCCCTTGTAGATTTTAGGAGTTCGGCTAGGTGCGACATAGAGTAGTAAAACCGAAATTGTACTCCTCTATAGCCGGATAGGGGATCGTCTAGAGTTGGCATAAGGTGCCTACTGCCATATCAATCATGTGTATAAGTTAAACATCGCACAGTTACAATCTAGGAGCATTATAAAGTTTTCATCAAAAAATTGGAAAAAGCTAAGGGGAGATAAGCCAAAAAGAACATAACTGTAATCCCGTAGGCTTCTTTCCACAACTATTTCTGTGAGGCAGCTAAGTTTCAGATATTTCTGAAGAAGCTCCTACGAAAGAGAAGTGTCCATAGTAGGGCGGAGAAAGCTCATAAGTATCTATAACACATGATTGATCCGGAGCAAAAAGTAAGGAGGAAGTTTTAGATACTTTCAGTAACTCGGGCTTACGTTATGCACCTATCACCCTCCTCCACTCCACATGTCAGTGACGCATAAAAATTGTATTCAATGGTGTATCATATGCCATCGATCCCATTTTGCACTATCTAGTGTGTTGGGATATCCTCCTAGTGTGGGATGTGAGGAGATGGCAAATTGAAGCCTTTAGGTGGCCTAACAGCTATGTAAAAACTCACTGCGCATTAGGGTTGTGACATAGGGTCATTTTAGTGTTTCACAAGGGAAAAGGGAGAGGTTAAGCCTCCTATCCAGTAACTACCACCAAGGGTGGCAAAAATCAGGATAGCCTCAATTGGAGAAGAAGAAGAGAAAACCAAGAGAGAAAGGGAAAGGGAGGGAGATTGAAGTAAGAGCTTGCCACCAAACAATGTGATCTCGTTTCCAAGGCTGTGAAGTCCAGATACACTACCATGTCTCCTTCAATCTGTGATTCTACCGTCTTTGATGAGATTGTTTCAATTCCTAGCTCCTGAGCCACAAATCTTGTTGTTATCATCCAAGATAGCGAAATCTTGATGTATATGAGAGACTCCGGTGCTATATAGAGAAGAAATTGTTGTGTTGGCTTCGGCTAGTGGTTTTACCCCAATTCAGAGTTTTGTTTACGTAAGAATTGGTGTGTTGATTTCTGTTGTTGTTCTATGTGGTTTGCCTAGCACCAAACATATCTGAGTATGGATGTCTGATGTGTAGCATTGGACTGGAAAATTCAAAAGAAGTGTTTAGTTTGGTTCTAAGTTTTGGGTGACCAAACTTACCCTATATGTTGATGTGCATGTTTCTTTCCGTGTTTGAGAAATGATTCGTGAATTAGTGCATAGAGGTGGTGCTGAAGTTACTTTGTTTTGCTGTAGTTTATGAGATCATCATCAAGCATGTGCTAATTTCCAACAGAGTGTTATCAGAGCTTTGGTTGCTCAAGAGGTTTTTCAATCCCGGTTTGTTGATTGTTGCTGGAAGTTTTGCTCACAATGGCTTTGGAAGAAAGCGTTATGATACGTGGCATGATAAAACTTGATCCTCCCAATTATTCATTACGGAAGCCCATGATGGAAGACATCCTTTATTGCAATGATTTCTATGAGTCAATTGTGAAAGATAATATACCCATAGGTGACATGGAAGAAGAATGGGGAGTGTGTGCAGAAAGGCAATAGGTATAATTCGTCTTTACATCAGTCATAATATATTCCACCATGTTGCAAATGAATAAAGTGCATATGAGATATGGTAGAAATTGAAGTATATGTATCAGAGGAAGACATCCGTGAACAAGGCCTCGATAATCAAAGGACTTGCAAAGCTTGAGTACCGAGATGGCATTAGTGTGATTGATCACTTGAATGTCTTTCAGTACCATATAAATCAACTCTCAGTCACGAAGAACAACTTTGAGTAAGGTGCAAACATTGTTGTTGCTGAGTTCCTTGCGTGATAGTTGGAACACACCTTTTGTGTCACTTAGCAATTCAGCTCCAGATGGTAAATTGACTATGGAGATGGTGAAGAATGGTTTGATCGACGCATAGGGGATGGGAAAACAACAGAAATATGGCAACACAACAGGATCCCATGTGACTATGCTACGCGCCCTATAGTTTTCTTGTGACCCGGCCGGCCTCAGCTTGTTAGTGAGTTAACTAATGATATCTCTCAGATGGAAACAAGAGGTAGTTTGAGATGTTTTCTTGCTGATTGATGCCGACCCAATTTTAAACATTCCACTAAGTACCGGATAAATTTCAGATTTTTGGGCATGGGGCCATAAGAAGAAGGGGGAATTCACAGTTTGGCCAGCCTATAGGATATTGATCATGACCAAGATGACCGAGAAGCATGGCTTGATGGTCGTTCTAGTGCATCAAATAATGCTAGAGAACAAAAGGCCTGGATAAATTTTGGCGGGTTAAGGTCCCCTCTAAATTGAAGGTCTTCCTGTGGAGGCTTTTCCAGTGTTCGCTGCTCACGATCGATATATTTAATAATACAAATATGGCATCCACTCATGTCGGGTGATTTGCGGAGCCGAGGACTAGTGGATGCATTCTCTAATTCCATGTGGCTTGATGTGTATGGGCGTTGTCCAGTTCAGAAATTGCTGGATCATATCCTTGCAATGACGGAGCCTGATGCGAGAAGTTGGATCTTCTCCATGATTGATTCTTCACCACATGTGGAGTTCACCAAGCTAGCCATTGCACTCTGGGCGATATGGTATTCATGTCGTAAGTGATACATGAACCAAATTCCTCTGGCCACTCATATTTTTATATTCATATTTTTGTCGGCTCTCGATATGTCACAACCAACAACAGAGTAGACGCAAACAGGGATGCATCAACTTGAAGGTGTTTGAATCTTGCTCTTTCGTTCATGAGGGTCGTCTCTCCAATATGGAGGCATGCAATTTAGCGAAACATGCTCTGCATTAGGAGACGGGAGCCATGTATGGTTTATAAAACCGCATGTTATCTCGTTATTCCTGTAAGCTTCATTATTGATCAATAAAGTGGAGTATGTTTTCCAAAAAAAGTTACATCAGCTTCACCGGCCGGAAATGCATCTCAGGAGGTCCTATTTGACACTAACTACGTCAAATGGTCGACCTTTCGCATAGGTAGCGAGCAAGCAGGCCGACCCATTTAGCGCTCCTGATGTAGCGACAAGGTCGAGTCCAGCGATTAGGTAGACTGGGTGTTGTTGCGGCTTGGACACCATATTGATTTTTTCTAGTGGGTTTTATGTTTTCCATTTTTTTTCCTGTCCTTTTTCTTTAAGAAAAACTCAGGAAACAATTTATTTGAAAAATGAACACTCTTTTGGAAGACGGTCATTTTTTGAAATTTGATCATTTTTGGAAAACATGAAAAAGTAAATGTGATTTTGAAAATTTTGTAGGAATGTAAATGTTTTGGAATTCATAAATAATTTTGAAAATTGCGAACATTTTAAAAATTTTGAGAACATTATTTTGGAAATGCGGGCATTTTTGAAATAGTGAAAAAATCATTTCTGAAAAATGCGGGCATTTCTAAAATTTTGAGAACATTTCTGAAAAATGCGGGCATTTCTAAAATTTTGAGAACATTTCTGAAAAATGCAATCATTTTTTGGAAGTTTCAGTACATTTTTCAAAAACACTATTATTATTGAATTTTTGAAGATGTTTTTATAAAATGGCAACATTTTTTGAAATTCTAAACATTTTTTGAAACCTTTGACATTTAGTGAAAATGTGAACAATTTTGATTTTTGTGAACATCTTTGAAAAAGAAAATGAAACTGAAAAAAATAGGAAAAGGAAAAATAAAACTCAAAAAACCCGAAGGAAATCCGTTACAAACTTGTAAATATAACAGGAAAAACAAAAAGCAAAAAAGACCAAATCGGAACCTTCTAGAAGGTTCGTAAAACTGGATTCCTTACAACTGGGCCGGGCCATCTATCTAACTCGTTCGCTCGCTTCGGCCTATGTGTTTTGGCGATAGTTTGACGCAACGACGGTCAAATAGGTATTACCTTGTATATTTCCTCATGAGTAAAGTATTTTTTAGTTGGAATGAGTATACTTATTTTTGTTGCTCCTTATCACTCTAGCTTACTCTCTCTCTCTCTCTCCTCATATATTTACGAAAATGATAAATCCCGAACGTACGGGATTTGACCATGGCGAATCGAACGTTTTTTATGGCAATTTTAGGGATGCGAGGATGACAAGCTTAGTTGACACACATGACAATTCCCTGACAAAAAATACAGTACACACGATTTTGACATGCTTGCTAACTAAAGTTTCCATCATTGCATCGCTAAAATTTACATAAAAACATTCAATTTTCCATAGCCAAATTCCGAATGTTTGGGCGTAATTGGAGTCCTATATTTATGGATAATATGTTCCCAGCTACTACTCCTCCGTAAGTAAAAAAACCCTCAGCCCAATAGACATGAAATCCAAATGAAACAGCTGCCAAAAAAGAATGAAAACAAAGAAAGCCCAAACGACTCAACATAGAAACAGAAAGGGGTGAGTCTCTCTATGTAGGACAACCTCCCCTGGCTCTCGAGGGGCGACATCGAAGCGGCCCCAAACCCTAGCCGCCGCCACCTCTCACCCCTCCCCCTCCTCGCCGCCACTCAAGGAGGCTGTCGGCTGATACGCGTCTCCGGGTGATGGTGTCGGCGAGGATTTGCTGCCTCGCACCGGTGTGAGGGGCTTTGGAGGCCAGGGCGGAGACTTTGGGTGGAGATGGCGGTGTCGATCTCTCCGGTGGATGGCGCGCGTAGGTGATGGCCGTCCCTTACGGCCGCGTGGGCGGTGTGAGGGCAGCGAGGTCTTGCTGCAGCGGTGGGTGGCTCTTCATCATCCCGGCCCCTTCCTCTCGCGGTGGTCTCCTCTTGTCGATCTGGTGGTTGCCCCGTTAGATCTGGCCGGCAAGGATGGGGTGGTGGAGCCTTGTAACGGGGGAAACCCCTGGTCGATTTCGCGCTGACCTCGACGGCGACGGCGCTCCGGTGCCGTTCTCCCTCTTGAGCGGGTCCGGCTTCTTGGTGCGCCCTCTCCTCACCCATCCTTCTCCGGACGAAAGTCTTGGCCTTTTGGCCGGACGGCGAAGGCATTCTGGCATTTTGGTCTTCCCTGGAGGCTCCGTTCAAGGGGTGGTTGGGGGTTGTGGTCCTGGTGCGTGGTGGTTGGTGGCGGCAGCGGTGCTCGGTTCCCCTGGTTGCCGTCGTTGGTGGTGGTGTGTGTGGGTCCTTTCACATCTTTTAGCGGCTACTCTCCTTGTTTGCTGTTTGTCACCGGCCGGTGGTGTTCGTCCGCGTGTATGGCATGGTCTGGACGAAGGGGAGATATCGGTCCCTCCTCCGGCAATGGTCCGAGGCGGCAGACGACGGAGTCGATGTCTTCCTTGAAGCGGTCTGCATCTTCATGTCCACGGCAATTGCTATCGTCGGGTGGCTGCGGTTTTGTCGTTCTGGCTGCGCAGGATATCCGACGGCTTGATCGTTGCCTCTCTTGGTGCTTTGTTCGCTGCTTCTGCTGGTGGTAGTTATATGCGCATGTATTATCTCAGTTTTTGGTCAAGCCTTTGCCTATGTAATTTAGCACCATTGTATCTTAGCCAGCTGATGGCTTCATTAATTTGAAGTCGGGCCTTCATGTCTTTTCTCTAAAAACAAGAAACAGAAAGGGGCCAATGCGAAAAATGACGACGACGCACTAGCCTGCGGTAAAAACAAACTGAGGGCCTCTTTGATTCGCAGGATTTTAAAAACGTAGGAATATGAAAAGTATAGGATTGGAGTGTCATGCTCACTTGAATTTTATAGGATTAGCAAGGAGTATTTGATTTCACATGAAAAGTAAAGGAATTGTAAAAAGTGGTTGGAATGGATGTTAGATTTCCTATGAAATGTAGTACAAAAGATTTCAAAGGAAAAAATTCTATGGGATTTAATCCTATGAATTAAAGGACAAACGTAGGAAAAATTCCAAAGGATTTCATTCCTTAAAAAATCCTATTGAATTTCTTTGAATCAAAGGAGGCCTGAATCTGGATGCTTTATATCGGACACTGCAGATGTTTGATGAGAGTTATATAATTCTTACTTTCTTTTAGAAAAGGAGGATGACCCCCGGCCTCTATATCTGGGAGATGCATGCGGCCATTTTATTGATTATTTTCGAGGACTTTATAAAGTAGAACAACAATATGCCTTAATCCACCATCTTGGCAACATCTGCCGCTACTCCTATCCAAATGATGAAGGGGTGCAAGCTAGGCCACATACCCAGACCTCTCACCTAAGCCTAACATCTAAAGCCGGAGGCCCCGACCGAGCCATCTGCCGGGTCCGGGGCTCAAACCGGTCCGACGCACTCACATATGTCGTCGCCGCCATCTTCCACTGGTCCATCTTCAGAGCAGATTGAGGTGACAACCTTGGCAGGTCCTTCACGATCGGCGCCACCACGACGCCAAACGACGACCTCCACCTACGCGAGCCTTGGCAGGTCCTCCGCCATTGACGCCACCACGACGCCAGACGACGACCTCCACCTACGCGAGTCCATCTCCAAGCAACGGACGTAAATCCATGCTAGGATAGGCCCGCACCACCGCCGTCGCCCACCACCCACAAGCGTCACCCAACCCTAAGGTTCCCAAAGCGGCGCCTTCAAGAAGGGAACATCACCATGAGCGCCGCCGCCGCCCAACAAAGTTAGGGCTTTCGCCCGGGAGACCTAGGGGAAGGGGACGAGAGGAGATCAGTCCATACCGACGCCTCCAAGGAGGGGAACGACGCCCTCAGGCGTCGCCGTCGGCGCGGCCGGTCATGGCCGGCCAGGGATTTCACCCGAACTAGATCCCCGCCACCAGCAGCGCCTCCTGTACAGAACCGGCGACCAAGAGGAAGCGCGGCCCGACAAGGCTGGCCCGCATGCCGAACACGGGAGGAGGGGAGACACCAGATCGCGTGCACCGACCGCCGCAGAAGCCTCCGCCAACGACCACCGAATCCCACCGCTCGCGCGGCCGGGACGCCAGATCCACCACCCGCATGGCTGCTAGCCGGCCGTGTCTTGCCAATGGAGCCGCCGCTCCAGATCCGGGGTTCCCCACGCAGAGCAGGGCAACCGAGGCCCCGCCGCCACCATCCTTGGCGCCCCGGGCTTGCCCGGCGGCTGCCTCAGGCGGCGGCGAGGAAGGGAAGAGAGGGGGCGGGGGGGGGGGGGGGGGGTGGTGAGGAGGGGCGGCTATGGTTGGGAGGGGCGGCCAGGTGCAAGGACCATATAATTCTTACTTAGATGAGATTAGAGAATCCAACTCAAGGTTCGGAGTGGTTTGTGGCGATCAAATCTGCAATTTCCGCAGCAGTGCATGTACATGAACCGATCACAAATTTATTTGTTCCAACCCTTTTTATTCATCAACCGACAACAATTTAACAGTCCACACCATAGATCATACGCATACAGCTCACAAGCTTTATTTATTTGTTTTCACTTGAGTACTTTTATTCTACATGCAGTACTCCATCTGCCAGTAGAGTACTTCGCTTGATCGCTTCATTACTTGGGCAATTCGATCGTCATCCATCTGCCGGTCGCACCAAGTGTACTCCCGACTCCCGAGACGGTCGGCAGGTTGCACTCCGCCGCCGTGACCAGCGTGGCGGCGAACTCCCGCTGCGCCTCCCTCGGGCAGTCACGTCTGTCACCAAGGCGGCCCTCCACCACGTGGCCCTCCTCCGCGCGCACCCCATCCATGAGGACGCGCAGTGCCTCGCACCGGCAGTAATCCGGGACGACCGCCAGCTCCCGGCAACACCGCTCCTTCACCAGCATGGGCCGGCTGGGACCGCGGCCGCAGACCCGTTTGATCACGTAGGTGTGGCAGGTGGCTAATGCGTTGTGCGGGAAGGCCACCCCTGGCTGGCACTCGTCCTCAACGCTCTCCAGGGCGGCCACGGCGGCGAGGACTGAGAGCAAGACGGCGCCGGAGAGGAGGAAGCGACGATGGTTGGATGCCATTGATAGTTTATTTGTCGTTGATTCAATCTCTTGGCCTAATGGGCAAGGATAGTGTCCATGATCTGCAGCTAAGCAGCTACATGTATGGATTGAGAGAGGCAAGAGATAAGAGTGCAAAGCGCGCAAGTAATGCTCATTTCTTTCTTGTTGGCGTTTATTTGGAGGTTCTTGCAACTGAATTTGGAACGCTCCTCCAAACTCCGTTTTCCTTCGACACATGTAGTTTACTTTCTGTTTTCTTTGGATAACATTTTTCCTTTTTCCCCTTCCGTTTTCCCTTTTTCTTTTGTCCTAGTCTTCATGTGTTTCAACAATAATTATCCCGCTAATGTTATTTTTAAAATTTTCCAGGAAATAACTAATTTTTGTTTACGGTCTACATTTTTGTTTTGATTGTCATGCTTTTGTTTCACAGAAAAATAGTTAACACGAGCGAGTTTATCATATTTGTTCGTGCAATATGAAACATTTCCAATGTCATGTGAAAATATTTTTCCTTGAATAGATGAACGTATATAACGGACAATGGTACATATTTTTATGAAAGATTTTCTTTTGATATGGAACATATTTTCGTGCAGAAATAATCTTTGAAGTTGTGTGAACATTTTATTTGACAGATATTTTTCCCTGCAGGGGGGGGGGGGGGGTATAGATATATACTAAGGGAATTGCTGCAATTTCGATGACCGCTATCCTATGGCGCGAGATCCCTCGCATGTTCGTTTTGAACACTGCCATACAAAAGGAATTTCAGGTGCTTATGAACTAGCTAGGATTGCTAGATTTTCACCCTCTAGCACTTGGTTTGATGATGCCCCTTGTGCATCACCTATTTACTTGTAAATGATGCTATCTTGATCACAAATTAATAAAGGATTGTTGAATTTTCGGAAAAAGGGATTACTCATGTACAAAAAAACATAGATCAACTCACGTGAAATACTTTGTACTTCCGGTGAACTTCTATAATAGATCTGAGTACTTCGCAAAAAAATCACATGGATTTTTTATTTGGGACCCATTAACAAATTTCATAAACTAAATATATCTGAAGGAATATTGTTCTATATAATATATTTATATCACATTGTGTTTTATTTCGCACATGACTACGGTCAATCATATTCATGGAAACATTTTATTTCATATGCATGAATATATTATTTTACGCACAAAAGGAGTTCCCATAGATGATAAAATATATATGAAGGAAAAGGATTTTCCATGTGGAAAATTAATTTTTGAAATAGTTTCTAGAAGTTGTGTGTATTCGATACACACATTATTTTTCGCATAGGTGGTAGAATAAATTATATTGAAACTAATTGAACATGCTTCTCGAGAACATCCCAGTGGGTGAATTAGTTAAATGGATACTACCTCAGTGTCAAAATATAAGACATTTTGATAGGCTATTTTAGCCTACCAAAACTTCTTATATTTTGGAACGGAGGTAGTATTTTTTTAAAGAAGAATCTATGGTTTTTGTGCTGATTCTTGATGTTGTATTTTGGTACTTCTAAAAACTTTATAGCCCGCTCACTTATGTAGGAATTGTGTAGCGAACCAGAAGGATTTTCAAAGTGAGAAATTGTGAAATCATGAAAATGTTTCTTTTAAATGTAAATAGGTGCTTCACACTGCCCGGTCTTGGCTTCTAATCTGGCCAAGGATGCATGCTCATGTAGTCCCTTTGGGTTATGGTGCGATGTAGGATCGTTAAGTATGTCTAGAGGGGGGGGGGGTGTGTGTGAATAGACTACTAAAACAAAAGATGGATTCTTTTTCAAAATTTAAATTTCCTTGGCAATTTCAGACTTTTCTACCAATCTATCAACCACCCTACACATGCAAGTCTACAATATTATAGGCAACAGAATGTAAAGACATCCAAGTGAAAGTAAACAATTACAGTTAGAGATACGTAAACACGGGTTATCTCAATGAAGATTTTTCCATTGTTTTGGGTAGTTGGTGCTAACTTACATCCACATTGATGGAGACTACCCAGGAGGGGTCTAAGACCACAAAGATCTCAGTTGCGAGAATCCATAAAGGAACGGTCCACGAAGGAGCAACCAATCTATTCTACCATAGTGTACGTTGATATGTCTCCAACGTATCTATAATTTTTTATTGTTCCATTCTATTATAGATCAATCTTGGTTGTTTTATATGCAATTATATATCTTTTTTGGGACCAATCTATTAACTTATTGCCCAGTGCCAGTTGTTGTTTGTTGCCTGTTTTTGGCTTTTCAGGAAATCAATATCAAACACAGTCCAAACGAAGAAAAAATTTTGGATCAATTTTTTCTGGACCAGAAGAGACCCTAGAAGGTTCGGGAGAAGGCCAGACGAGCCACGAGGGAGCGACAAGCTCGGGAGGCGTGCCCCGCAGGCTTGTGGGCCCCTCGAGGCACCTCTAACCCTAATTCTACGTCTATAAATTCTCAAAAAAATTCCCCGACATCAGAGAGCCACCCGAAATACTTTTTCCGTCGCCGCTAGTTTCTATTCCCACGAGATCCCATCTGGAGGCCTTCTCCGGTACCCTGCCAGAGGGGGAGTCGATCACGAAGGGGCTCTACATCAACCTTGATGCCCTTCCGATGGTGCGTGAGTAATTTGTTGGGAATCGTTGCATGGAAAACAAAAAATTCTACGCACACGCAATGATCTATCCATGGAGATGCATAGCAATGAGGGGGAGAGTGTGTCTACGTACCCTCGTAGACTGTAAGCGGAAGCGTTTGACAACGCGGTTGATGTAGTCGAACTTCTTCTAGCTCCGACCGATCAAGTACCAAACGTGTGGCACCTTCGAGTTCTGCACATGTTCAACTCGGTGACGTCCCTCGCCTTCTTGATCCAGCAAGACATCGAGGTAGTAGATGAGTCCCTCGCCTCCCAAGTGGTGCCCCCCTGCCATATTTAGTCGGAGGGGGAAGGAAGGAGAGGAGGTGAGGGAAGGAAGGGGGAATCCTATTCCACTCTTTCCTTCTCCTCCTAGGCCGGCCCATATGGGGGGTGCATCAGCCCCTTGTGGCTGGTGCGTTTTCCCTCTTTGCCCATAACGCCCATACTTTTGCCGGGGGTGCATCAGCCCCTTGTGGCTGGTGCGTTTTCCCTCTTTGCCCATAACGCCCATACTTTTGCCGGGGGTGCCCGGAACCCCTTCCGGTGACCCGATATGTACCCGGTACCCTCCGAAACACTTCAGGTGTCCGAATACCATCGTCCTATACATCAATCTTTACCTCTCGACCATTTAGAGACCCCTCATCATGTCCGTGATCTCATCCGGGACTCCGAACAACATTCGGTCACCAAATCACATAACTCATATAATACTATATCGTCATCGGACGTTAAGCGTGCGGACCCTACGGGTTCGAGAACTATGTAGACATGACCGAGACACCTCTCCGGTCAATAACTAATAGCGGAACCTGGATGCTCATATTGGCTCCTACATATTCTATGAAGATCTTTATCGGTCGAACCGTTATGACAACATACGTAATTCCCTTTGTCCATCGGTATGTTACTTGCCTGAGATTCGATCGTCAGTATCTTCATAACTAGTTTAATCTCATTACCGGCAAGTCTCTTTACTCGTTCCGTAATACATCACCTCATGACTAACTCCTTAGTCATTTGCTTGCAAGCTTATGATGTGTATTATCGAGAGGGCCCAGAGATACCTCTTCGATACTCGGAGTGACAAATCCTAATCTTGATCTATGCCAACTCAACAAACGCCTTTGGAGATACCTGTAGAGCATTTTTATAATCATCCAGTTACGTTGTGACGTTTGATATCACACAAGGCATTCCTCCGGTATCCGGGAGTTGCATAATCTCATAGTCGAACGAATATGTAATTGACATGAAGAAAGCAATAGCAATAAAACTGAACGATCACTATGCTAAGCTAACGGATGAGTCTTGTCCATCACATCATTCTCCTAATGATGTGATCCCATTATCAAATGAAAACTCATGTCCATGGTTAGGAAACCTTAACCATCTTTGATCAACGAGCTAGTCTAGTAGAGGCTTCTAGGGACACGGTAGGTTATGTATTCACACATGTATTTAAGTTTCTGATCAATACAATTCTAGTATGAATAATAAACTTTTATCATGAATAAGAAAATATAAAAATAAAAACTTTATTAGTGCCTCTAGGGCATTTTTCCTTCAGTCTCCCACTTGCACTAGAGTCAATAATCTAGTTCACATCGTCATGTGATTAATACCCATAGTTCACATTGCCATGTGACCAATACCCAAAGAGTTTACTAGAGTCAATAATCTAGTTCACATCGCTATGTGATTAACACCCAAAGAGTACTAAGGTGTGATCATGTTTTGCTTGTGAGAGAGGTTTAGTCAACGGGTCTGCCACATTCAGATCCGTATGTATTTCACAAAATTCTATGTCTACAACGCTCTGCATGGAGCATAAATAAGACGATCCCTCACTAAAATTTCAAGAAATGTGTTCCCCCTAAGTGTGCACCGTTGCGAAGGTTCGTTGTTCGAAGCACCACGTGATGATCGGGTGTGATAGATTCTAACGTTCGCATACAACGGGTGTAAGCCAGTTTTACACATGCGAAACACTTAGGTTGACTTGACGAGCCTAGCATGTACAGACATGGCCTTGGAACACGAGAGACCGAAAGGTCGAACATGAGTCGTATAGTAGATGCGATCAACATGGAGATGTTCACCATTGATGACTAGTCCATCTCACGTGATGATCGGACATGGCCTAGTCGATTTGGATCATGTATCACTTAGATGACCAGAGGGATGTCTATCTGAGTGGGAGTTCATTAAATAATTTGATTGGATAAACTTAATTATCATGAACTTAGTCTAAAATTGTCTTTACAATCTATCTTGCAGATCCAATGGCCCACACTAATGTTTCCCTCAACTTCAACGCGTTCCTAGAGAAAACCAAGCTGAAAGACGCTGGAAGCAACTATACGGACTGGGTCGGTAACTTGATGATCATCCTCATAGCTTCCAAGAAAGCATATGTCCTTGAAGCACCGCTAGGTGACGCACCCATTTTCCCAGCAACTCAAGACATTATGAACGCCTGGCAGTCGCGTAGTGATGATTACTCCCTGGTTCAGTGCGGCATGCTTTACAACTTAGAACCGGGGCTCCAAAAGCGTTTTGAGCAACACGGAGCATATGAGATGTTCCAAGAGCTGAGAATGGTTTTCCAAGCTCATGCCTGGGTCGAGAGATATGAAGTCTCCAACAAGTTCTTCAGTTGTAAGATGGAGGAAAACAGTTCTGTCAGCGAGCATATACTCAAAATGTCTGGGTTGCACAACCGCTTGTCTCAGCTGGGAGTTAATCTCCCAGATGACTCAGTCATTGACGGAATCCTCCTGTCACTCCCACCTAGCTACAAGAGCTGTGTGATGAACTTCAATATGCAAGGGATGGAGAAGTCCATTCCTGAGTTATATTCAATGCTGAAATCAGCGGAGGTGGAGATCGAAAAGGAACATAAGTGTTGATGGTGAATAAGACCACTAGTTTCAAGAAAGGAAAGGGTAAGAAGAACTTCAAGAAGGACGGCAAGGGAGTTGCCGCACCCGATAAGTCAGTTACCGGGAAGAAGCCAAAGAATGGACCCAAGCCTGAGACTGAGTGCTTGTATTGCAAGGGAAATGGTCACTGGAAGCGGAACTGCCCCAAGTACTTAGCGGATAAGAAGGCCGGCAACGCCAAAGGTATATATGATATACATGTTATTGATGTGTACCTTACCAGCGCTCGTAGTAGCTCCTGGGTATTCGATACCGGTGCAGTTGCTCATATTTGTAACTCAAAAAAGGAGCTACGGAATAAGCGGAGACTGGCGAAGGACGAGGTGACGATGCACGTCGGGAATGGTTCCAAGGTCGATGTGATCGCCGTCGGCACGCTACCTCTACATCTACCTTCGGGATTAGTTTTAAACCTCAATAATTGTTATTTAGTACCAGCTTTGAGCATGAACATTGTATCTGGATCTCGTTTGATGCAAGATGGCTACTCATTTAAATCCGAGAATAATGGTTGTTCTATTTATATGAGAGATATGTTTTATGGTCATGCCCCGCTGGTCAATGGTTTATTTTTATTGAATCTACAATGTGATGTTACACATATTCATAGTGTGAATGCCAAAAGATGTAAGGTTGATAATGATAGTCCCACATACTTGTGGCACTGCCGCCTTCGTCACATTGGTGTCAAACGCATGAAGAGACTCCATGCAGATAGACTTTTGGAGTCTCTTGATTATGAATCATTTGACACGTGCGAACCATGCCTCATGGAAAAAATGACCAAGACTCCGTTCTCCGGAACAATAGAACGAGCAAACAACTTGTTGGAAATGATACATACTCACGTATGCGGTCCAATGAGCGTTGAGGCTCGCGGTGGCTATCGTTATGTTCTCACCCTCACTGATGACTTAAGTAGATATGGGTATGTCTACTTAATGAAACACAAGTCTGAGACCTTTGAAAAGTTCAAGGAATTTCAGTGCGAGGTAGAGAATCAACGTGACAGGAAAATAAAGTTCTTACGATCAGATCGTGGAGGAGAATATTTGAGTCATGAGTTTGGCACGCACTTAAGGAAATGTGGAATCGTTTCACAACTCATACCTCCTGGAACACCTCAGCGAAATGGTGTGTCCGAACATCGTAATCGCACTCTATTGGATATGGTGCGATCTATGATGTCTCTTACCGATCTATCGCTATCATTTTGGGGCTATGCTTTAGAGACTGTCGCATTCACTTTAAATAGGGTACCGTCTAAATCCGTTGAGATGACACCGTATGAATTATGGTTGGTAAGAAACCTAAGCTGTCATTTCTGAAAGTTTGGGGATGCGATGCTTATGTCAAGAAACTTCAACATGAAAATCTCGAACCCAAATCAGAAAAATGCGTCTTCATAGGATACTCTAAGGAAACTATTTGGTATACCTTCTACCTCAGATCCGAAGGCAAGATCTTTGTTGCCAAGAATGGATCCTTTCTGGAGAAAGAGTTTCTCTCAAAAGAAGTAAGTGGGAGGAAAGTAGAACTTTATGAGGTACCCCCTCTTGAACCGGAGAGTAGGGCAGCACAGAAAGATGTTTCTGTGGTGCCTGCACCGACTAGAGAGGAAATTAATGATGATCATCATGAAACATCGGATCAAGTTGCTACTGAACTTCGTAGGTCCACGAGGACACGTTTTGCACCAGAGTGGTACGGCAACCCTGTGCTGGAAATCATGTTGTTAGACAACGGTGAACCTTCGAACCATGAAGAAGCGATGGCGGGCCCGGATTCCAACAAAGGGCTTGAAGCCATGAAATCCAAGATAGGATCCATGTATGAGAACAAAGTATGGACTTTGGTGGACTTGCCCGATGACCGGCAAGCCATAGAGAATAAGTGGATCTTTAAGAAGAAGACTGACGCGGATGGTAATGTGACCGTCTATAAGGCTCGACTTGTTGCTAAGGGTTATCGACAAGTTCAAGGAATTGACTACGATGAGACCTTCTCACCCGTAGCGATGCTGAAGTCCGTCTGAATCATGTTAGCAATTGCCGCATTTTATGATTATGAGATCTGGCAAATGGACGTCAAAACGACATTCCTTAACGGGTTCCTTAAGGAAGAACTGTGTAGGATGCAGCCGGAAGGTTTTGTCGATCCTAAGAATGCTGACAAGGTATGCAAGTTCCAGCGCTCCATCTATGGGCTGGTGCAAGCATCTCGGAGTTGGAACATTCGCTTTAATGAAGTGATCAAAGCGTTTGGGTTTATACAGACTTATGGAGAAGCCTGTATTTACAAGAAAGTGAGTGGGAGCTCTGTAGCATTTCTCATATTATATGTGGATGAGATACTATTGATGGGAATGATATAGAACTTTTGGAAAGCATAAAGGCCTACTTGAATAAGTGTTTTTCAATGAAGGACCTTGGAGAAGCTGCTTACATATTAGGCATCAAGATCTATAGAGATAGATCGAGACGTCTCATTGGTCTTTCACAAAGCACATACCTTGACAAGATATTGAAGAAGTTCAATATGGATCAGTCCAACAAGGAGTTCTTGCTTGTATTGCAAGGTGTGAGATTGAGCACAGCTCAATGCCCGACCTCGGCAGAAGATAGAGAAAAGACGAGTGTCATCCCCTATGCCTCAGCCATAGGCTCTATTATGTATGCCATGCTGTGTACCAGACCGGATGTTAACCTTGCCATAAGTTTGGTAGGGAGGTACCAAAGTGATCCTGGAATGGAACACTGGACAGCGATCAAGAATATCCTGAAGTACCTGAAAAGGACTAAGGATATGTTTCTCGTTTATGGAGGTGCCGAAGAGCTCGTTGTAAAGGGTTACGTCGATGCTAGCTTTGACACAGATCCGGATGACTCCAAGTCACAAACCGGATACGTGTATATTTTGAATGGTGGGGCAGTCAGCTGGTGCAGTTGCAAGCAAAGCGTCGTGGCAGGATCTACATGTGAAGCGGAGTACATATCTGCTTCGGAAGCGCACAGGAAGCAGTCTGGATGAAGGAGTTTATCACCGACCTAGGAGTGATTCCCAATGCGCCGGGCCCGATGACTCTCTTCTGTGACAACACTGGAACTATTGCCCTTGCCAAGGAGCCCAGGTTTCACAAGAAGACCAGGCACATCAAGCGTCGCTTCAACTCCATTCGTGAATATATTCAACATGGGGACATAGATATTTGTAAAGTACATACGGATCTGAAAGTCGCAGATCCGTTGACTAAACCTCTTCCATGAGCAAAACATGATCAGCACCAGAACTCTATGGGTGTTCGATTCATCACAATGTAACTAGATTATTGACTCTAGTGCAAGTGGGAGACAGTTGGAAATATGCCCTAGAGGCAATAATAAAATAGTTATTATTATATTTCCTTGTTCATGATAATTGTCTATTGTTCATGCTATAATTGTATTAACCGGAAACCGTAATACATGTGTGAATACATAGACCGCAACATGTCCCTAGTGAGCCTCTAGTTGACTAGCTCGTTGATCAATAGATGGTTGTGGTTTCCTGACCATGGACATTGGATGTCGTTGATAGAGGGATCACATCATTAGGAGAATGATGTGATGGACAAGACCCAATCCTAAGCATAGCACAAGATCGTGTAGTTCGTTTGGTAGAGCTTTTCTAATGTCTGGTATCATTTCCTTAGACCATGGATTGTGCAACTCCCGGATGTCGTAGGAATGCTTTGGGTGTATCAAACGCCACAACGTAACTGGGTGACTATAAAGGTGCACTACAGGTATCTCCGAAAGTGCCTGTTGGGTTGGCACAAATCGAGACTGGGATTTGTCACTCCGTATGACGGAGAGGTATCTCTGGGCCCACTCGGTAATGCATCATCATAATGAGCTCAATGTGACTAAGGAGTTTGCCACAGGATCATGTGTTACGGAACGAGTAATGAGACTTGCCGGTAACGAGATTGAACAAGGTATGGGGATACCGACGATCGAATCTCGGGCAGGTAACATACCGGTGGACAAAGGGAATTGTATACGGGATTGATTGAATGCCCGACATCGTGGTTCGTCCGATGAGATCTTCGTGGAACATGTGGGAGCCAATATGGGTATCCAGATCCCGCTATTCGTTATTGGCCAGAGAGGTGTCTCGGTCATGTCTGCATGGTTCCCGAACCCGTAGGGTCTACACATTTAAGGTTCGGTGACGCTAGAGTTGTAATGGGAAATTGTATGTGGTTACCGAAGGTTGTTCGGAGTCCCGGATGAGATCCCGGACGTCAAGAGGAGTTCTGGAATGGTCCGGAGGTAAAGATTTATGTAAGGGAAGTCTAGTTTCAGCCGCCGGAAGAGTTTCGGGGGTCATCGGTATTGTTCCGGGACCACTGATGTCGCTTGAAGCTACGTCGGTATTTCCCCAAAGAGGAAGGGACAATGCAGCACAACAGTGGTAGGTATTTCCCTCAGATATGAAACCAAGGTTATCGAACCAGTAGGAGAACCAAGCAAGCACAACGTAAACAGCCCCTGCACACAAATAACAACACCTCACAACCCGACGTGTAAAAGGAGTTGTCAATCCCTTTCGGGGTACGGCGCCAGAAATTGCGTGTTGACGGGAGAAAGTTGTAATAGATTGAATAAATAGATCGCAAATAAAATAAAGTGCAGCAAAGTATTTTTGGTTTAGTAAATCTGAATAAAAAGTGCAAATAAAATAGGTCGCAAGGCAAATATATGAGAAAGAAGACCCCGGGGCCGTAGGTTTCACTAGTGGCTTCTCTCAAGAAAGATAGCAAACGGTGGGTAAACAAATTACTGTTGGGCAATTGATAGAACCTCAAATAATTATGATGATATCCAGGCAATGATCATTACATAGGCATCACGTCCAAGATTAGTAGACCGACTCCTGCCTGCATCTACTACTATTACTCCACACATCGACCGCTATCCAACATGCATCTAGTGTATTAAGTTCATGGAAAAACGGAGTAATGCAATAAGAACGATGACATGATGTAGACAAGATCCGTTTATCTATGGCGGTAGATATAGATCCCATCTTTTTATCCTTAAGTAGGAACGATACATACGTGTCGGTTCCCTTTCTGTCACTGGGATCAAGCACCGTAAGGTCGAACCCACTACCGGGCACCTCTCCCCATTGCAAGATAAATAGATCAAGTTGGCCAAACAAAACCCAAATATCGGAGAAGAAATACGAGGCTATAAGAGATCAAAGAAACACAAATAACTTTCATGGATATAAAAAGATATGACTGGTCATAAACTCAATGTTCATCAGATCCCAACAAACCCACCGCAAAAGAGTTACATCATATGGATCTCCAAGAGACTATTGTATTGAGAATTCAGCGAGCGAGAGAAAGAGCCATCTAGCTACTAACTACGGACCCGAAGGTCTACAAAGAACTACTCACGCATCATCGGAGAGGCACCAATGGAGGTAGTGAACCCCATCCGAGATGGTGTCTAGATTGGATCTGGTGGTTCTAGACTCTACGGCGGCTGGATGAATATTTTGTCGACGCTTCTAGGGTTCTGGGATTTTTGGGGTATTTATAGAGCAAAGAGGCGGTCCGGGGGGCACCCGAGGTGGGCACAACCCACCAGGCCACGCCTGGGCCTCCTGGTGCGCCCTGGTGGGTTGTGCCCCCCTCGGGGCACCCCCTAGGTGCAACCAGAGCCCATTGCCTTCCTTCTGGCCCATAAAAATCATCGTGGAGTTTCGTGGCATTTGGACTCCGTTTGATATTGACTTCATGCGATGTAAAAAACATGGAAAAAACAGCAACTGGCACTTGGCACTATGTCAATAGGTTAGTACAAAAAATGATATAAAATGATTATAAAACATCCAAGATTGATAATAAAACGGCATGGAACAATAAAACATTATAGATGCGTTGGAGACGTATCAACCACCGAAAGGGTTCCGGGGTCCACCGGGTGGGGCCACCTGCCCCGGAGGGCCTAGTGGGCTGAATATGGGTGGGGAGCAGCCCCTTACTGGGTTGGTGCCCCCCAAGGGCCCAAGGCGCCTAGGGTTGGAAACCCTAGGGGGTGGAGGCGCCCCCACCTGCTTGGGGGTAAACTTCCCCCCTTGGCGGCCGCCCCCTCTAGATACATCTAAGGGTGCCGGCCCGCTCTCCCCTTCACCCTATAAATAGAGGGGGTGGGAGGGCAGCTGCACCGTTCCCCTGGCGCAGCTCTTCCCCTCCCCCAACTCCTCCTCCTCCGTAGTGCTTGGCGAAGCCCTGCTGGAGAACCACAAGCTCCACCACCACGCCGTCGTGCTGCCGGAGCTCTCCCTCAACTTCTCCTTCCCCCTTGCTGGATCAAGAAGGATGAGACGTCCCTGAGCTGTACGTGTGTTGACCGCGGAGGTGCCGTCCGTTCGGCGCTTGGATCGGATATTTCGCGATTTGAATCGCCGCGAGTACGACTCCATCAACCGCGTTCTTGTAACGCTTCCGCTTAGCGATCTTCAAGGGTATGGAGGTGCACTCCCTCTCTCTTGTTTCTATCATCTCCTAGATTTATCTTGGTGACACGTAGGAAAATTTTGAATTATTACAACGTTCCCCAATAGTGGCATCATGAGCTAGGTCTATGCGTAGATTCTATGCACGAGTAGAACACAAGTGGTTGTGGGCGATGATTTGGTCAATTTGCTTGCCGTTACTAGTCGTATCTTGATTCGGCAACATTGTGGGATGAAGCGGCCCGGACCGACCTTACACATACGCTTACGTGAGACAGGTTCCACTGACTGACATGCACTTGTTGCATAAGGTGGCTAGCGGGTGTCTGTGTCTCCCACTTTAATCGGATCAGATTCGATGAAGAGGGTCCTTATGAAGGGTAAATAGTAATTGGCATATCACCGTTGTGGCTTTTGCGAAGGAAGAAACGTTCTTGCTAGAAACCCGTAGCAGCCACCTAAAACATGCAACAATAATTAGAGGACGTCTAACTTGTTTTTGCAGGGTATGATATGTGATGTGATATGGCCAAAAGGATGTGATGAATTATATATGTGATGTATGAGATTGATCATGTTCTTATAATAGGAATCATGACTTGCATGTCGATGAGTATGACAACCCGCAGGAGCCATAGGAGTTGTCTTAATTTATTGTATGACCAGCGAGTCAATGAAAAACGCCATGTAATTACTTTACTTTATTGCTAACCATAGTTGACGAGACAACTTCATGAAGACACGATGGTGGAGATCATGATGATGGAGATCATGGTGTCATGCCGGCGACGATGGTGATCATGCCGCGCCTCGAAGATGGAGATCAAAGGCGTAAGACGATATTGGCCATATCACGCCACTTTATCATTTGCATGTGATGTTTGTCATGTTTGCATCTTATTTGCTTAGAACGACGGTAGCATAAATAAGATGATCCCGCACTAAAATTTCAAGAAATGTGTTCCCCCTAAGTGTGCACCGCTACCTCTTGTGCATGCGTTGGTTTTCCCTTGAAGAGGAAAGGGTGATGCAGCAAAGTAGCGTAAGTATTTCCCTCAGTTTTTGAGAACCAAGGTATCAATCCAGTAGGAGGTTACACGCAAATCGCCTAGTACCTGCACAAACAAATAAGAACCTTGCAACTAACGGGATAAAGAGGTTGTCAATCCCTTCATGGGCACTTGAAAAAGTGAGATCTGATAGAGATAATAAGATAAATATTTTTGGTATTTTTGTTGTATAGATTGGAAAGTTATATGATGGAAAATAGACCCAGGGGCCATAGGTTTCACTAGTGGCTTCTCTCAAGATAGCAAATTCTACGGTGGGTGAACAAATTACCGTCGAGCAATTGATAGAAAAGCGCATAGTTATGAGAATATCTAGGCATGATCATGTATATAGGCATCACATCCGTGTCAAGTAGACCGAAACGATTCTGCATCTACTACTATTACTCCACACATCGACCGCTATCCAGCATGCATCTAGAGAATTAAGTTCATAAGAACAGAGTAACGCATTAGGCAAGATGACATGATGTAGAGGGATAAACTCAAGCAATATGATATAAAACCCATCTTTTTATCCTCGATGGCAACAATACAATACGTGTCGTTTCCCCTGCTGTCACTGGGATCAAGCACCGCAAGATTGAACCCAAAGCTAAGCACTTCTCCCATTGCAAGAAAGATCAATCTAGTAGGCCAAACCAAACTGATAATTCGAAGAGACTTGCAAAGATATCAAATCATGCATATAAGAATTCAGAGAAGATCCAAATATTGTTCATAGATGAACTTGATCATAAACCCACAATTCATCGGTTCTCGACAAACACACCGCAAAAAGTATTACATCAAATAGATCTTCAAGAAGATCGAGGAGAACTTTGTATTGAGATCCAAAGAGAGAGAAGAAGCCATCTAGCTAATAACTATGGACCCGAAGTTCTGTGGTAAACTACTCACACATCATCGGAGAGGCTATGGTGTTGATGTAGAAGCCCTCCGTGATCGATTCCCCCTCTGGCAGAGCGCTGGAAAAGGCCCCAAGATGGGACCTCACGGGTACAGAAGGTTGCGGTGGTGGAAATAGGGTTTCGTGGTGCTCCTGGATGTTTTCGGGGTATATGAGTATATATAGGTGAAAGAAGTAGGTCGGTGGAGCCACGAGGGGCCCACGAGGGTGGGGGCGCGCCCTCCTACCTCGTGGCCGCCTCATTGCTTCCTTGACGTCCACTCCAAGTCTCCTGGATTGCGTTTGTTCCAAAAACGACTCTCCCGAAGGTTTCGTTCCGTTTGGATTCCGTTTGATATTCCTTTTCTGCGAAACACTGAAATAGGCAAAAAAACAGCAATTTGCACTGGGCCTTTGGTTAGTAGGTTAGTCCCAAAAATAATATAAAAGTGTATAATAAAGCCCATTAAACATCCAAAATAGATAATATAATAACATGGAACAATCAAAAATTATAGATACGTTGGAGACGTATCATGCACCGTTGCAAAGGTTCGTTGTTTCGAAGCACCACGTGATGATCGGGTGTGATAGATTCTAACATTCTCATACAATGGGTGTAAGCCAGATTTACACATGCGAAACACTTAGGTTGACTTTACGAGCCTAACATGTACAGACATGGCCTCGGAACACGAGAGACCGAAAGGTCGAACATGAGTCGTATAGTAGATGCGATCAACATGGAGATGTTCACCATTGATGACTAGTCTGTCTCACGTGATGATCGGACATGGCCTAGTCGATTTGGATCATGTATCACTTAGATGACCAGAGGGATGTCTATCTGCGTGGGAGTTCATTAAATAATTTGATTGGATGAACTTAATTATCATGAACTTAGTCTAAAATTGTCTTTACAATCTATCTTGTAGATCCAATGGCCCACGCTAATGTTGCCCTCAACTTCAACGCGTTCCTAGAGAAAACCAAGCTGGAAGACGTTGGAAGCAACTATACGAACTAAGTCCGTAACTTGAGGATCATCCTCATAGCTTCCAAGAAAGCATATGTCCTTGAAGCACCGCTAGGTGACGCACCCATTTTCCCAGCAACTCAAGACGTTATGAACGCCTGGCAGTTGCGTAGTGATGATTACTCCCTGGTTCAATGCGGCATGCTTTACAGCTTAGAACCGGGGCTCCAAAAGCGTTTTGAGCAACACGGAGCATGTGAGATGTTCCAAGCGCTGAGAATGGTTTTCCAAGCTCATGCCCGGGTCGAGAGATATGAAGTCTCCGACAAGTTCTTTAGTTGTAAGATGGAGGAAAACAGTTCTGTCAGCGAGCATATACTCAAAATGTCTGGGTTGCACAACTTCTTGTCTCAGCTGGGAGTTAATTTCCCAGATGACTCAGTCATTGACAGAATCCTCCAGTCACTCCCACCTAGCTACAAGAGCTTTATGATGAACTTCAATATGCAAGGGATGGAGAAGTCCATTCCTGAGTTATATTCAATGCTGAAATCAGCAGAGGTGGAGATCAAAGAGGAACATCAAGTGTTGATGGTGAATAAGACCACTAGTTTCAAGAAAGGCAAGGGTAAGAAGAACTTCAAGAAGGACGGCAAGGGAGTTGCCGCGCCCGGTAAGTTAGTTACCGGGAAGAAGCCAAAGAATGGACCCAAGCCTGAGACTGAATGCTTTTATTGCAAGGGAAATGGTCACTGGAAGCGGAACTGCCCCAAGTTCTTAGCGGATAAGAAGGCCGGCAACGCCAAAGGTATATATGATATACATGTTATTGATGTTTACCTTACCAGCGCTCATAGTAGCTCCTGGGGATTTGATACCGGTGCGGTTGCTCATATTTGTAACTCAAAAAAGGAGCTACGGAATAAGCGGAGACTGGCGAAGGACGAGGTGACGATGCACGTCGGGAATGGTTCCAAGGTCGATGTGATCACCGTCGGCACGCTACCTCTACATCTACCTTGGATTAGTTTTAAACCTCAATAATTGTTATTTAGTACCAGCTTTGAGCATGAACATTGTATCTGGATCTCGTTTGATGCAAGATGGCTACTCATTTAAATCTGAGAATAATGGTTGTTCTATTTATATGAGAGATATGTTTTACGGTCATGCCCCGCTGGTCAATGGTTTATTTTTATTGAATCTCCAACGTGATATTACACATATTCATAGTGTGAATGCCAAAAGATGTAAGGTTGATAATGATAGTCCCACATACTTGTGGCACTGCCGCCTTGGTCACATTGATGTCAAACGCATGAAGAGACTCCATGCAGATAGACCTTTGGAGTCTCTTGATTATGAATCATGTGACACGTGCGAACCATGCCTCATGGGAAAAATGACCAAGACTCCGTTCTCCGCAAAAATGGAGCGAGCAACCAACTTGTTGGAAATAATACATACTGATGTATGCGGTCCAATGAGCGTTGAGGCTTGAAATGGCTATCAATATGTTCTCACCCTCACTGATGACTTAAGTAGATATGGGTATGTGTATTAATGATACACAAGTCTGAGACCTTTGAAAAGTTCAAGGAATTTCAGTGCGAGGTAGAGAATCAACGTGACAGGAAAATAAAGTTCTTACGACCAGATCGTGGAGGAGAATATTTGAGTCACGAGTTTGGCACGCACTTAAGGAAATGCAGAATCGTTTCACAACTCATGCCACCTGGAACACCTCAGCGAAATGGTGTGTCCGAACGTCGTAATTGCACTCTATTAGATATGGTGCGATCTATGATGTCTCTGACCGATCTACCGCTATCATTTTGGGGCTATGCTTTAGAGACTGCCGCATTCTCTTTAAATAGGGCACCATCTAAATCTGTCGAGACGACACCGTATGAATTTTGGTTTGGGAAGAAACCTAAGCTGTCATTTCTGAAAGTTTGGGGATGCGATGCTTATGTCAAGAAACTTCAACCTGAAAATCTCGAACCCAAATCGGAAAAATGCGTCTTCATAGGATACTCTAAGGAAACTATTGGGTATACCTTCTACCTCAGATCCGAAGGCAAGATCTTTGTTGCCATGAATGGATCCTTTCCGGAGAGGTGTCTCGGTCATGTCTACATGGTTCCCCAACCCGTAGGGTCTACACACTTAAGGTTCGGTGACCCTAGAGTTGTAATGGGAAATTGTATGTGTTTACCGAAGGTTATTCGGAGTTCCGGATGAGATCCCAGACTTCACGAGGAGTTCCAGAATGGTCCGGAGGTAAAGATTTATATAAGGGAAGTCCAGTTTCAGCCGCCGGAAGAGTTTCGGGGGTCATCGGTATCGTACCGGGACCACCGAAAGGGTTCCGGGGTCCACCGGGTGGGGCCACCTGCCCCGGAGGGCCTAGTGGGCTGAATATGGGTCGGGAGCATCCCCTTAGTGGGCTGGTGCGCCCCCAAGGGCGCAAGGCACCTAGGGTTGGAAACCCTAGGCGGTGGGGGCGCCCCCCACCTGCTTGGGGGGTAAGTTTCCCCCCTTGGCCGCCGCCGTCCTCTAGATGCATCTAAGGGGGCGGCCCCCTCTCCCCTTCACGCTATAAATAGAGGGGGGTGGCAGGGCAGCCGCACCCTTCCCCTAGCGCAGCCCTCCCCCCCAACTCCTGCTCCTCCGTAGTGCTTGGCGAAGCCCTGCTGGAGAACCACAAGCTCCACCACCACGTCGTCGTGCTGTCGGAGCTCTCCCTCAACTTCTCCTCCCCCTTGCTGGATCAATAAGGAGGAGACATCCCCGGGCTGTACGTGTGTTGAACACGGAGGCGTCGTCCGTTTGGCGCTTGGATCGGATCTTCCGCAATTTGAATCGCCGCGAGTACGACTCCATCAACCGCGCTCTTGTAACGCTTCCGCTTAGCGATCTTCAAGGGTATGAAGATGCACTCCCTCTCTATCATTGCTAGCATCTCCTAGATTGATCTTGGTGACACGTAGGAAAATTTTGAATTATTACTACATTCCCCAACATGTTGCACTATCATTATTAACTTTGTATCTTTCGGCATCAATTTTATGAATATGTGTATCACTACGATCAAGATTCAATTTCACATTGGGTGTATGACCATATAAGGTTTTATTCATGTAAACAGAACAACAATTATTCTCTAACTTAAATGAATAACCGTATTGCAATAAACATGATCAAATCATATTCATGCTCAACGCAAACACCAAATAACATTTATTTAGGTTCAACACTAATCCCGAAGGTAGAGGGAGTGTGCGATGGTGATTGTATCAACCTTGGAATCACTTCCAACACACATCTTCACCTCGCCCTTAACTAGTCTGTGTTTATTCTGCAACTCCTGTTTCGAGTTACTAATCTTAGCAACTGAACCGATTTCAAATACCCAAGGGCTACTATGAACACTAGCAAGGTACACATCAATAACATGTATATCAAATATACCTTTGTAAACGTTGCCATCCTGCTTATCCGCCAAGTATTTGGGGCAGTTCCGCTTTCAGTGACCATTTCCTTTGCAGTAGAGGCACTCAGTTTCAGGCTTGGGTCCAGCTTTGGGCTTCCTCATGGGAATGGCAACTTGCTTGCCATTCTTCTTGAAGTTCCCTTTCTTTCCCTTGCCCTTTTTCTTGAAACTAGTGGTCTTGTTAATCATTAACACTTGATGCTCTTTCTTGATTTCTACCTCACCGATTTCAGCATCGTGAAGAGCTCGGGAATCATTTTCGTCATCCCTTGCATATTATAGTTCATCATAAAGTTCTAGTAGCCTGGTGATAGTGACTAGAGAACTCTGTCAATCACTATGTTATCTGGAAGATTAACTCCCACTTGATTCAAGCAATTGTAGTACCCAGACATTCTGAGCACATGCTCACTGGTTAAGCTATTCTTCTCCATCTTGTAGGCAAAGTACTTGTCAGAGGTCTCATACCTCTCAGCACGGGCAAGAGTCTGAAATACCAATTTCAGCTCTTGGAACATCTCATATGTTCCGTGGCTTTCAAAACATTTTTGAAGTCCCGGTTCTAAGCCGTAAAGCATGGTGCACTAAACTATTAAGTAATCATCATACTGAGCTTGCCAAACGTTCATAACGTCTACATCTGCTCCTATAACAGGTCTGTCACCTAGTGGTGCATCAAGGACATAATTCTTCTATGCCGCAATGAGGATAATCCTTAGATCATGGACCCAGTCCGCATCATTGCTACTATCATCTTTCAACTTATTTTTCTCTAGGAACAAATCAAAAAAACGGAGAGCTACATCGCGAGCTATTGATCTACAACATAATTTGCAAATACTATCCGGACTAAGTTCATGATAAATTAAGTTCAATTAATCAAAGTACTAATGAAACTCTGCCTATGTTGTCTCAACATAGCCGATCCCAAGCCCGGGTAAAGGAGGAGAGTTGTGATAGGCTTGGCGAGCCAACGTAAAAACTCAGCCACTCTTATGGAGATGAAACCCAAAAGATTTTCGTTGGGGCGTAACCCTCTCAGCGATGCACTACATCGGAACCCGGGTGTGGTGGAAAATGGGCAAGGGCCGGGCCGTCACCCCCAAGGTGGCGCGCCGTATCTTGATTCGGATACGGTGGCAAGTGAGCGAGGATCGGGTCGTCGCATCCTTAGTGTCGCGCTACATCGGCGCCCGGATGTAGTGGAAAATGGGCAAGGGTCTTCGCATTTGACTCGATGAGTGCGAAGGGTAAGGAAGCTAGCCGAGCCTAGCAGGATTCGCGTAGGTAGCTGGAACGTAGGGTCTCTGACAGGGAAGCTTCGGGAGCTAGTTGATGCAGCGGTGAGGAGAGGTGTTGATATCCTTTGCGTCCAAGAAACCAAATGGAGAGGACAGAAGGCGAAGGAGGTGGAGGATACCGGCTTCAAGCTGTGGAACACGGGGACGGCTGCAAACAGAAATGGAGTAGGCATCTTGATCAATAAGAGCCTCAAGTATGGAGTGGTAGACGTCAAGAGACGTGGGGACCGGATTATCCTGGTCAAGCTGGTAGTTGAGGACTTCGTTCTCAATGTTATCAGCGCGTATGCCCCGAAGTAGGCCACAATGAGAACACCAAGAGGGAGTTCTGGGAAGGCCTGGATGATATGATTAGGAGTGTACCGATTGGTGAGAATCTCTTCATAGGAGGAGACCTCAATGGCCACGTGGGTACATCTAACACGGGTTTTGAAGGGGCGCACGGGGGCTTTGGCTATGGCATCAGGAATCAAGAAGGAGAAGATGTTTTAATCTTTGCTCTAGCCTACAACATGATTGTAGCTAACACCCTCTTTAGAAAGAGAGAAGCACATCTGGTGACTTTTAGTAGTGGCCAACACTCTAGCCAGATTGATTTCATCCTCTCGAGAAGAGAAGATAGGCGTGCGTGCCTAGACTGTAAGGTGATACCTGGAGAGAGTGTTGGACCCCAGCATAAGCTGGTGGTTGCTGACTTCCGCTTTCGGATTCGTGTCCAGCGGGATAAGCGTGCCAAAGTCGCTAGAACGAAGTGGTGGAAGCTCAAGGGGGAGGTAGCTCAAGCGTTCAAGGAGAGGGTCATTAAGGAGGGCCCTTGGGAGGAAGGAGGGGATGCGGACAATGTGTGGACGAAGATGGCGACTTGCATTCGTAAGGTGGCCTCGGAGGAGTTTGGAGTGTCCAGGGGAAGGAGAAGCGAAGATAAGGATACCTGGTGGTGGAATGATGATGTCCAGAAGGCGATTAAAGAGAAGAAAGATTGCTTCAGACGCCTATACCTGGATAGGAGTGCAGACAACATAGAGAAGTACAAGATGGCGAAGAAGGCCGCAAAGCGAGCTGTTGGTGAAGCAAGGGGTCGGGCATATGAGGACCTCTACCAACGGTTAGGCACGAAGGAAGGCGAAAGGGACATCTATAAGATGGCCAAGATCCGAGAGAGGAAGACGAGGGATATTGGCCAAGTCAAATGCATCAAGGACGGAGCAGGCCAACTCTTGGTGAAGGACGAGGAGATTAAGCATAGATGGCGGGAGTACTTCGACAAGCTGTTCAATGGGGAGAATGAGAGTTCTACCATTGAACTGGACGACTCCTTTGATGAGACCAGCATGCGTTTTGTGCGGCGAATCCAGGAGTCTGAGGTCAAGGAGGCTTTAAAAAGGATGAAAGGAGGCAAGGCGATGGGCCCTGATTGTATCCCCATTGAGGTGTGGAAAGGTCTCGGGGACATAGCGATAGTATGGCTAACCAAGCTTTTCAACCTCATTTTTCAGGGCAAACAAGATGCCAGAAGAATGGAGACGGAGTATATTAGTACCAATCTTCAAGAACAAGGGGGATGTTCAGAGTTGTACTAATTACCGTGGAATTAAGCTGATGAGCCATACAATGAAGCTATGGGAGAGAGTCATTGAGCACCGCTTAAGAAGAATGACAAGCATGACCAAAAATCAGTTTGGTTTCATGCCTGGGAGGTCGACCATGGAAGCCATTTTCTTGGTACGACAACTTATGGAGAGATATAGGGAGCAAAAGAAGGACTTGCATATGGTGTTCATTGACTTGGAGAAGGCCTATGATAAGATACCGCGGAATGTCATGTGGTGGGCCTTGGAGAAACACAAAGTCCCAGCAAAGTACATTACCCTCATCAAGGACATGTACGATAATGTTGTGACAAGTGTTCGAACAAGTGATGTCGACACTGATGACTTCCCGATTAAGATAGGACTGCATCAGGGGTCAGCTTTGAGCCCTTATCTTTTTGCATTGGTGATGGATGAGGTCACAAGGGATATATAAGGAGATATCCCATGGTGTATGCTCTTTGCGGATGATGTGGTGCTAGTTGACGATAGTCGGACGGGGGTAAATAGGAAGTTAGAGTTATGGAGACAAACCTTGGAATCGAAAGAGTTTAGGCTTAGTAGAACTAAAACCGAGTACATGATGTGCGGTTTCAGTACTACTAGGTGTGAGGAGGAGGAGGTTAGCCTTGATGGCCAGGTGGTACCTCAGAAGGACACCTTTCGGTATTTGGGGTCAATGCTGCAGGAGGATGGGGGTATTGATGAAGATGTGAACCATCGAATCAAGGCCGGATGGATGAAGTGGCGCCAAGCTTCTGGCATTCTCTGTGACAAGAGAGTGCCACAAAACCAAAAAGGCAAGTTCTATAGGACGGCGGTTCGACCCGCAATGTTGTATGGCGTTGAGTGTTGGCCGACTAAAAGGCGACATGTTCAACAGTTAGGTGTGGTGGAGATGCGTATGCTGAGATGGATGTGTGGCTACACGAGGAAGGATCGAGTCCGGAATGATGATATACGAGATAGAGTTGGGGTAGCACCAATTGAAGAGAAGCTTGTCCAACATCGTCTGAGATGGTTTGGGCATATTCAGCGCAGGCCTCCAGAAGCTCCAGTGCATAGTGGACGGCTAAAGCATGCGGAGAATGCTAAGAGAGGGCGGGGTAGACCAAATTTGACATGGGGGGAGTCCGTTAAGAGAGACCTGAAGGATTGGAGTGTCACCAAAGAGCTAGCTATGGACAGGGGTGCGTGGAAGCTTGCTATCCATGTGCCAGAGCCATGAGTTGGTTGCGAGATCTTATGGGTTTCACCTCTAGCCTACCCCAACTTGTTTGGGACTAAAGGCTTTGTTGTTTTTGTTGTAATCAAAGTACTAATGAACTCCCACTTAAATAGACATCCCTCAAATCATCTAAGTGATACGTGATCCAAATCAACTAACCCATATCCGATCATCAAGTGAGATGGGGTAGTCATCAATGGTGAACATCTCTATGTTGATCATATCTACTATATGATTCACGTTCGACCTTTTGGTCTCCAGTGTTCCGAGGCCATGTTTGTACATGCTAGGCTCGTCAAGTTTAACCCAAGTATTCCGCATGTGCAAAACTGTCTTGCACCCGTTGTATGTGAACGTAGAGTCTATCAGACCCGATCATCATGTGGTGTCTCAACACGACGAACTGTCGCAATGGTGCATACTCAGGGTGAACACTTATACCTTGAAATTTAGTGAAGGGATCATCTTATAACGATATCGCCGTACTAAGAAAAATAAGATGCATAAAAGATAAACATCACATGCAATCAAAATATATGACATGATATGGCCATCATCTTCTGCTTTTGATCTCCATCTCCAAAGCATCGTCATGATCTCCATCGTCACTGGCTCGACACCTTGATCTCCATCATAGCGTCGTGGTCTTCTCGCCAACTATTGCTTCTACAACTATCGCTAACTCATAGTGATAAAGTAAAGCAATTACATAGCGTTTGCATTTCATACAATAAAGAGACAACCATAAGGCTCCTGCCGGTTGCCAGATATCTTACAAAACATGATCATCTCATACAATAACGTGTATCACATCATATCTTGACCATTTCACATCACAACATTGATACGTCTCCAATGTGTCTATAATTTTTTATAGTTCCATGCTATTATATATTCTGTTTTGGATGTTTAATGGGCTTTATTATACACTTTTATATTATATTTGGGACTAACCTATTAATCGGAAGCCCAGCCCAAATTGCTGCTTTTTTGCCTATTTCAGTGTTTCGCAGAAAAAGAATATCAAACGGAGTCCAAACGGAATGAAACCTTTGGGAACGTGATTTTTCGAACAAACGTGATCCAGAGGACTTGGAGTGGACGTCAAGCAACAGCCGAGGAGGCCACGAGGTAGGGGGCGCGCCTACCCCCCAGGGCGCACCCTCCACCCTCGTGGGCCCCTCGTGGCTCCACCGACCAACTTCTTCCTCCTATATATACCCACGAAAACCTAATTCCACCGCCGCAACCTTCTGTACCCGTGAGATCCCATCTTGGGGCCTTTTCCGGCGTCCTGCCGGAGGGGGCATTGATCACGAAGGGCTTCTACATCAACCCATAGCCTCTCCGATGATGTGTGAGTAGTTTACCTCAGACCTTCGGGTCCATAGTTATTAGCTAGATGGCTTCTTCTCTCTCTTTGGATCTCAATAAAAAGTTCTCCTCGATTCTCTTGGAGATCTATTCGATGTAATCTTCTTTTGCGGTGTGTTTGTCGAGATTCGATGAATTGTGGGTTTATGATCAAGATTATCTATGAACAATATTTGAATCTCCTCTGAATTCTTTTATGTATGATTGGTTATCTTTGCAAGTCTCTTCGAATTATCAGTTTGGTTTGGCCTACTAGATTGATCTTTCTTGCAATGGGAGTAGTGCTTAGCTTTGGGTTCAATCTTGCGGTGTCCTTTCCCAGTGACAGCATGGGCAGCAAGGCACGTATTGTATTGTTGCCATCGAGGATAAAAAGATGGGGTTTATATCATATTGCATGAGTTTATCCCTCTACATCATGTCATCTTGCTTAAAGCGTTACTCTGTTCTTATGAACTTAATACTCTAGATGCATGCTGGATAGCGGTCGATGTGTGGAGTAATAGTAGTAGATGCAGAATCGTTTCGGTCTACTTGTCACGGACGTGATGCCTATATACATGGTCATACCTAGATATTCTCATAACTATGCTCAATTCTATCAATTGCTCGACAGTAATTCGTTCACCCACCGTAATACTTATGCTATCTTGAGAGAAGCCACTAGTGAAACCTATGGCCCCCGGGTCTATTTTCCATCATATTAATCTTCCAACACTTAGCTATTTTTATTGCCATTTATTTTACTTTGCATCTTTATTTCTCTTTATCATAAAAATACCAAAAATATTATCTTATCATATCTATCAGATCTCACTCTCGTACCGTGAAGGGATTGACAACCCCTTTATCGCGTTGGTTGCGAGGTTCTTATTTGTTTGTGTAGGTGCGTGGGACTCGAGCGTGATCTCCTACTGGATTGATACCTTGGTTCTCAAAAACTGAGGGAAATACTTACGCTACTTTACTGCATCACCCTTTCCTCTTCAAGGGAAAACCAACGCAGTGCTCAAGAGGTAGCAAGAAGGATTTCTGGCGCCGTTGCCGGGGAGATTCGCGCCAAGTCAAGTCAAGATTTGATTTCCCGTCAACGAGCCATTTCTGGCGCCGTTGCCGGGGAGTCTACGCACAAGTCAAGACATACCAAGTACCCATCACAAACTCTTATCCCTCGCATTACATTATTTGCTATTTGCCTCTCGTTTTCCTCTCCCCCACTTCACCCTTGCCCATTCGCCCTCTCATTCCGTTCCCCTCTTTACCGCTCGCTTTATCTTCATGGCTAGTCCTTTATCTACTCCTTTATCTCCCGAGAATGAAGTTCTTAATTTTAAGCAAAGGGAGGGAGAAAATCTAAAATACGCTTAGTATAGAATTTGCAATGCTCAAAATAGATCTACCAGGAAGCAATCTACTTCCGTTCTTCTTCGCAATTTCCATGTAGGCATCACTCCTTGGAATAGATACATTCTTGATACCATTACCGGAGGAAATTTCTTGGGTAGCCATACTTTTGATTCTTATAATGCTATGATAGATTTGTTTGGCCCACCACCTATTTTGGTTAATGGAACTATGTTAACTTTGGAGCATGTGATGCAAAGACTTGAAATTATTGAAAATAAAGTTGCTACCGTAGAGTTAATTGAAATTTTGGATAAAAAGATCCACAACCAAATTACCCAATATTTATCTAAGGTAGGAGTCACTTTGAATTTTTTTAAAGAAAAGGAACCCATAGTTACTGAAAGAATAAATCAGGATTCCACTAGAATCGATAAACTTGAGGGTATCATTACCAACTTGGGGACCGCCTTTTCTTCCGTAAAGAACACCTCAAGTCCTCCTACCAAGATTTCCAAGCTTATGTATGTTCCTAAAAATAAGGGTGAATCCTCTAGTAAAAAAACTGCGGATCTCAAATCAATAAGTGTTCATCCCAATCTTTTTGCTATCATTAAGGAACCATTTGCTACAAATGATTTTTTTGATTTCGTGCCTAGAAGTTTGATAATTAATAAGAAGAAAGAAACCCCTAAGGGTTATAGGTGTATTATTGAAGAATTGCCTACCAAAGACGGCAATACCTAGATCTATCCTCGCTTTTATGCCTAGTTAGGGACGTTAACGATAGCGCTTGTTGGGAGGCAACCCAATTTTATCTTTAGTTTTTTTGCTTTTAGCTTCTGTTTAGGAATAAATCTTTGATCTAGCCTCTGTTTAGATTTGTTTTTGTGTTTTAATTAGTGTTTGTGCCAAGTTAAACCTATAGGAACTTCTTGGATGATAGTTATTTGATCTTGCTGAAAATTCCAGAAACTTTCTGTTCACGAAAACAATTGTTAAAATTACCAGAAAGTGATATAATATTGATTCCAATTGCAGCAGACCAATAAACAAATTATTTAGGTCGTCCTATTTTGGCAGAATTTTTAGAGTTCCAGAAGTTTGCGAGTTACAGATTACTACAGACTGTTCTGTTTTTGACAGATTCTGTTTTTCGTGTGTTGTTTGCTTATTTTGATGAATCTATGGCTAGTAAAATAGTTTATATACCATAGAGAAGTTGGAATACAGTAGGTTAACACCAATATAAATAAATAATGAGTTCATTACAGTACCTTGAAGTGGTGTTTTGTTTTCTTTAGCTAACGGAGCTCACGAGATTTTTTGTTAAGTTTTGTGTTGTGAAGTTTTCAAGTTTTGGGTAAGGATTTGATGGATTATGGAACAAGGAGTGGCAAGAGCCTAAGCTTGGGGATGCCCATGGCACCCCAAGATAATCTAAGGACACCAAAAAGTTAAAGCTTGGGGATGCCCCGGAAGGCATCCCCTCTTTCGTCCTCATCCATCGGTAAACTTACTTGGAGCTATATTTTTATTCACCACATGATATGTGTTTTGCTTGGAGCGTCTTGTATGATTTGAGTCTTTGTTTGTTAGTTTGCCACAATCATCCTTGCTGTACACACCATTTTGAGAGAGACACACATGATTCGGAATTTATTAGAATACTCTATGTGCTTCACTTATATCTTTTGAGCTATATAGTTTTTGCTCTAGTGCTTCACTTATATCTTTTAGAGCACGGCGGTGGTTTTGTTTTATAGAAACTATTGTTCTCTCATGCTTCACTTATATTATTTTGAAAGTCCTACAAAACAGCATGGTAATTTGCTTAAATTGAGAAGGTAGTCCTAATATGATAGGCATCCAAGATTAGTAAAAACTTTCTTATAAGTGCGTTGAATACTAAGAAAAGTTTGATGCTTGATAATTGTTTTGAGATATGAAGATGGTGATATTAGAGTCATGCTAGTTGAGTGGTTATGAATTTGAGAAATACTTGTGTTAAAGTTTGTGATTCCCGTAGCATGCACGTATGGTGAACCGTTATGTGATGAAGTCGGAGCATGATTTATTTATTTATTGTCTTCCTTATGAGTGGTGGTCGGGGACGAGCGATGGTCTTTTCCTACCAATCTATCCCCCTAGGAGCATGTGCGTAATACTTTGTTTCGATAACTAATAGATTTTTGCAACAAGTATATGAGTTCTTTATGACTAATGTTGAGTCCATGGATTATACGCACTCTCACCCTTCCACCATTGCTAGCCTCTCTAATACCGCGCACTTTTCGCCGGTATCATACACCCACCATATACCTTCCTCAAAACAGCCACCATACCTACCTATTATGGCATTTCCATAGCCATTCCGAGATATATTGCCATGCAACTTTCCACCGTTCCGTTTGCTATGACACGCTTCATCATTGTCATATTGCTTTGCATGATCATGTAGTTGACATTGTATTTGTGGCAAAGCCACCGTTCATAATTTTTTATACATGTCACTCTTGATTCATTGCATATCCCGGTACTCCGCCGGAGGCATTCACATAGAGTCATATTTTTGTTCTAAGTGTTGAGTCATAATTCTTGAGTTGTAAGTAAATAAAAGTGTGATGATCATCATTATTAGAGCATTGTCCCAAGTGAGGAAAGGATGATGGAGACTATGATTCCCCCATAAGTCGGGATGAGACTCCGGACGAAAAAAGAAGAGAAAAAAGAGGCCATACAAAAATAAAAATAAAAAAGGCCCAAAAAATGAGAGAAAAAGAGAGAAGGGACAACGTTACTATCCTTTTACCACACTTGTGCTTCAAAAGTAGCACCATGATCTTCATGATAGAGAGTCTCATATGTTGTCATTTTCATATACTAGTGGGAATTTTACATTATAGAATTTGGCTTGTATATTCCAATGATGGGCTTCCTCAAAATGCCCTAGGTCTTCGTGAGCAAGCGAGTTGGATGCACACCAACTTAGTTTTTTTTGTTGAGCTTTCATACACTTATAGCTCTAGTGCATCCGTTGCATGGCAATCCCTACTCACTCACATTGATATCTATTAATGGGCATCTCCATAGCCCATTGATACGCCTAGTTAATGTGAGACTATCTTCTCCCTTTTTGTCTTCTCCACAACCACCATTCTATTCCACATATAGTGCTATGTCCATGGCTCACGCTCATGTATTGCGTGAAGATTGAAAAAGTTTGAGAACATCAAAAGTATGAAACAATTGCTTGGCTTGTCATCAGGGTTGTGGATGATTAAATACATTCTGTGATGAAGATAGAGCATAGCCAGACTATATGATTTTGTAGGTATAACTTTCTTTGGCCATGTTATTTTGAGAAGACATGATTGCTTAGTTAGTATGCTTGAAGTATTATTATTTTTATGTCAATATTAAACTTTTATCTTGAATCTTTCGGATCTGATTATTCATACCACAAATAAGAGAATTACATTGAAAATTATGCTAAGTAGCATTCCACATCAAAATTTCTGTTTTTATCATTTACCTACTCGAGGACGAGCAGGAATTAAGCTTGGGGTGGTTGATACGTCTCCAACGTATCTATAATTTTTTATTGTTCCATGCTATTATATATTCTGTTTTGGATGTTTAATGGGCTTTATTATACACTTTTATTTTATTTTTGGGACTAACCTATTAACCGGAGGCCCAGCCCAAATTGCTGCTTTTTTGTCTATTTCAGTGTTTCGCAGAAAAAGAATATCAAACGGAGTCCAAACGGAGTGAAACCTTCGGGAACGTGATTTTTGGAACAAACGTGATCTAGAGGACTTGGAGTGGACGTCAAGCAACAGCCGAGGAGGCCACGAGGTAGGGGGGCACGCCTACCCCCCAGGGCGCGCCCTCCACCCTCGTGGGCCCATCGTGGCTCCACCGACCTACTTCTTCCTCCTATATATACCTACGTACCCCCAAACCATCAGAGGCATCCACGAAAACCTAATTCCACCACTGCAACCTTCTGTACCCGTGAGATCCCATCTTAGGGCCTTTTCCGGCGTCCTGCCGGAGGGGGCATTGATCACGGAGGGCTTCTACATCAACACCATAGCCTCTCCGATGATGTGTAAGTAGTTTACCTCAGACCTTCGGGTCCATAGTTATTAGCTAGATGGCTTGTTCTCTCTCTTTGGATCTCAATACAAAGTTCTCCTCGATTCTCTTGGAGATCTATTCGATGTAATCTTCTTTTGCGGTGTGTTTGTCGAGATCGGATGAATTGTGGGTTTATGATCAAGATTATCTATGAACAATATTTGAATCTCCTCTCAATTCTTTTATGTATGATTGGTTATCTTTGCAAGTCTCTTCGAATTATCAGTTTGGTTTGGCCTACTAGATTGATCTTTCTTGCAATGGGAGAAGTGCTTAGCTTTGGGTTCAATCTTGCGGTGTCCTTTCCCAGTGACAGGAGGGGCAGCAAGGCACGTATTGTATTGTTGCCATCGAGGATAAAAAGATGGGGTTTATATCATATTGCATGAGTTTATCCCTCTACATCATGTCATCTTGCTTAAAGCGTTACTCTGTTCTTATGAACTTAATACTCTAGGTGCATGCTGGATAACGGTCGATGTGTGGAGTAATAGTAGTAGATGCAGAATCATTTTGGTCTACTTGTCACGGACGCGATGCCTATATACATGATCATACCTAGATATTCTCATAACTATGCTCAATTCTATCAATTGCTCGACAGTAATTCGTTCACCCACCGTAATACTTATGCTATCTTGAGAGAAGCCACTAGTGAAACCTATGCCCCCGGGTCTATTTTCCATCATATTAATCTTCCAACACTTAGCTATTTTTATTACCATTTGTTTTACTTTGCATCTTTATTTCTCTTTATCATAAAAATACCAAAAATATTATCTTATCAGATCTCACTCTCGTAAGTGACCGTGAAGGGATTGACAACCCCTTTATCGCGTTGGTTGCGAGGTTCTTATTTGTTTGTGTAGATGCGTGGGACTCGAGCGTGATCTCCTACTGGATTGATACCTTGGTTCTCAAACTGAGGGGAATACTTACGCTACTTTACTGCATCACCCTTTAATTTTCAAGGGAAAACCAACGCAGTGCTCAAGAGGTAGCAAACATGTTGGAAATATGCCCTAGAGGCAATAATAAAATGGTTATTATTATATTTCCTTGTTCATGATAATTGTGTATTGTTCATGCTATAATTGTGTTATCCGGAAATCATAACACATGTGTGAACACATAGACCATAACATGTCCCTAGTGAGCCTCTAGTTGACTAGCTCGTTGATCAATATATGGTTACGGTTTCCTGACCATCGACATTGGATGTCATTGATGACGGGATCACATCATTAGGAGAATGATGTGATGGACAAGACCCAATCCTAAGGATAGCACTAGATCGTGTAGTTCGTTTGCTGAAGCTTTTCTAATGTCAAGTATCATTTCCTTAGACCATGAGATCGTGCAACTCCCGGATACCGTAGGAATGCTTTGGGTGTACCAAACGTCACAACGTAACTGGGTGGCTATAAAGGTGCACTACAGGTATCTCCGAAAGTGTCTGTTGGGTTGGCTCGGATCGAGACTGGGATTTGTCACTCCGTATGACGGAGAGGTATCTCTGGGCCCACTCGGTATTGCATCATCATAATGAGCTCAATGTGACTAAGTAGTTAGTCACGGGATCATGCATTACGGAATGAGTAAAGTGACTTGCCGGTAACGAGATTGAACGAGGTATTGGGATACCAACGATCGAATCTCGGGCAAGTAACGTACCGATTGACAAAGGGAATTCTATACGGGATTGCTTGAATCCTCGACATCGTGGTTCATCCGATGAGATCATCGTGGAACATGTGGGAGCCAACATGGGTATCCAGATCCCGCTGTTGGTTATTGGCTAGAGAGGTGTCTCGGTCATGTCTGCATGATTCCCGAACCCGTAGGGTCTACACACTTAAGGTTCGATGACGCTAGGGTTATAAGAAAGGTTTGTATGTGATTACCAAATGTTGTTCGGAGTCCCGGATGAGATCCCGGACGTCACGAGGAGTTCCGGAATGGTCCGGAGGTAAAGATTTATATATGGGAAGTCACCATACGGTCACCGGAAATATTCGGGGGTATACCGGTATTGTACCGGGACCACCGGAGGGGTTCCGGGGGTCCACCGGGAGGGTCCACCTGCCCCGGAGGGCCTTATGTGCTGTAGGTGGAAGGGAACCAGCCCTTAGTGGGCTGGGCGCCAACCCCCCTAGGGCCCATGCACCTAGGGTTTGGGGTTTGGGGGAAACCCTAAAGGGGGGCGCCCCCCCCCCCCCTTGCTTGGGGGGCAAGCCACCTCCCCCTTGGCCGCTGCCCCCCCTCTAGATCCCATCTAGAGGGGCCGGCCCCCTTCCCCCTTCTCCCTATAAATAGAGGGGTGAGGGGAGGGCTGCAGCACCACATCCAAGGCGCAGCCCCTCCCCTCCCCAACACCTCTCCTCCTCCGCGTGTGCTTGGCGAAGCCCTGCCGGAGAACTGTCACTCCACCACCACCACGTCGTCGTGCTGCTGTTGGAGCCTTCTTCCTCAACCTCTCCATCCTCCTTGCTGGATCAAGGCGTGGGAGACGTCACCGCTCCGTACGTGTGTTGAACGCGGAGGCGCCGTCCGTTCGGCGCTTGGATCATCGGTGATTTGGATCACGACGAGTACGACTCCATCAACCCCGTTCTCTTGAACGCTTCCGCTCGCGATCTACAAGGGTATGTAGATGCACTCCTCCCCTCTCGTTGCTAGTAAACTCCATAGATTGATCTTGGTGATGCGTAGAAAATTTTAATTTCTGCTACGATCCCCAACAGTGGTATCAGAGCCAGGTTTATGCGTAGTTTCTATGCACGAGTAGAACACAAGTTGTTGTGGGCGTTGATTTTGTCAATTTACTTGTCGTTACTAGTCTTATCTTGATTCGGTGGCATCGTGGGATGAAGCGGCCCGGACCGACCTTACACGTACGCTTACGTGAGACAGGTTCCACCGACTGACATGCACTAGTTGCATAAGGTGGCTAGCGGGTGTCTGTCTCTCCCACTTTAGTCGGATCGGATTCGATGAAAAGGGTCCTTATGAAGGGTAAATAGAAATTGGCATATCACGTTGTGGTTTTGGCGTAGGTAAGAATCGTTCTTGCTAGAAACCTATAGCAGCCACGTAAAAGTTTGCAACAACAATTAGAGGACGTCTAACTTGTTTTTGCAGCAAGTGTCATGTGATGTGATATGGCCAGAAGGATGTGATGAATGATATATGTGATGTATGAGATTGATCATGTTCTTGTAATAGGAATCGCGATTTGCATGTCGATGAGTTTGACAACCGGCAGGAGCCTAGGAGCTGTCTTAATTTATTTATGACCTGCGTGCCAACTGAAACGTCATGTAATTACTTTACTTTATTGCTAACCGTTAGCCATAGTAGTAGAAGTAATAATTGGCGAGACAACTTCATGAAGACACGATGATGGAGATCATGATGATGGAGATCATGGTGTCATGCTGGTGACGATGATGAACATGGCGCCCCGAAGATGGAGATCAAAAGGAGCAAAATGATATTGGCCATATCATGTCACTATTTGATTGCATGTGATGTTTATCATGTTTTACATCTTATTTGCTTAGAACGACGGTAGCATAAATAAGATGATCCCTCGCTAAAATTTCAAGAAAGTGTTCCCCCTAACTGTGCACCGTTGCGAAGGTTCGTTGTTCCAAAGCACCACGTGATGATCTGGTGTGATAGGTTCTAACGTTCGCATACAACGGGTGTAAGGCAGATTTACACACGCAATACACTTAGGTTGACTTGACGAGCCTAGCATGTACAGACATGGCCTCGGAACACAAGAGACCGAAAGGTCGAACATGAGTCGTATAGCAGATACGATCAACATGAAGATGTTCACCGATGATGACTAGTCCGTCTCACGTGATGATCGGACACGGCCTAGTTGACTCGGATCATGTATCACTTAGATGACTAGAGGGATGTCTGTCTGAGTGGGAGTTCGTTAATAATTTGATTAGATGAACTTAATTATCATGAACTTAGTCTAAAAACCTTTACAATATGTCTTGTAGATCAAATGGCCCACGCTAATGTTGCCCTCAACTTCAACGCGTTCCTAGAGAAAACCAAGCTGAAAGACGATGGTAGCAACTACACGGACTGGGTCCGTAACCTGAGGATTATCCTCATAGCTGCCAAGAAAGCATATGTCCTTGAAGCACTGCTAGGTGATACACCTGTTTTCCCAGCAACTCAAGACGTTCTGAACGCCTGGCAGTCATGTAGTGATGATTACTCCCTGGTTCAGTGCGGCATGCTTTACAGCTTAGAACCGGGGCTCCAAAAGCGTTTTGAGCAGCACGGAGCATATGAGATGTTCCAAGAGCTGAAAATGGTTTTCCAAGCTCATGCCCGGGTCGAGAGATATGAAGTCTCCGACAAGTTCTACAGTTGTAAGATGGAGGAGAATAGTTCCGTCAGCGAACACATACTCAAAATGTCCGGGTTGCACAATCGCTTGTCTCAGCTGGGAGTTAATCTCCCGGATGACGCGGTCGTTGACAGAATCCTTCAGTCGCTCCCACCTAGCTACAAGAGCTTTGTGATGAACTTTAATATGCAGGGGATGGAAAAGACCATTGCTGAGGTATATTCAATGCTGAAATCAGCGGAGGTGGAGATCAAAAAGGAACATCAAGTGTTGATGGTGAATAAAACCACTAAGTTCAAGAAAGGCAAGGGTAAGAAGAACTTCAAGAAAGACGGCAAGGGAGTTGCCGCGCCCGGTAAGCAAGCTGCCGGGAAGAAGACAAAGAATGGACCCAAGCCTGAGACTGAGTGCTTTTATTGCAAGGGAAACGGTCACTGGAAGCGGAACTGCCCCAAGTACTTAGCGGATAAGAAGGCCGGCAATACCAAAGGTATATGTGATATACATGTTATAGATGTGTACCTAACCAGCGCTCGTAGTAGCTCCTGGGTATTTGATACCGGTGCGGTTGTGTAACTCAAAGCAGGAGCTGCGGAATAAGCGGAGACTGGCGAAGGACGAGGTGACGATGCGCGTCGGGAATGGTTCCAAGGTCGATGTGATCGCCGTCGGCACGCTACCTCTACATTTACCTACGGGACTAGTTTTAAACCTCAATAATTGTTATTTAGTGCCAGCTTTGAGCATGAACATTGTATCTGGATCTCGTTTAATGCGAGATGGCTACGCATTTAAATCCGAGAATAATGGTTGTTGTATTTATATGAGAGATATGTTTTATGGTCATGCCCCGCTTGTCAATGGTTTATTCTTAATGAATCTCGAACGTGATGTTACACATATTCATAGTGTGAATGCCAAGAAATGTAAGGTTGATAATGATAGTCCCACATACTTGTGGCACTGCCGCCTTGGTCACATTGGTGTCAAACGCATGAAGAAACTCCATGCAGATGGACTTTTGGAGTCTCTTGATTATGAATCATTTGACACGTGCGAACCATGCCTCATGGGCAAAATGACCAAGACTCCGTTCTCCGGAACAGTGGAGCGAGCAACCAACTTATTGGAAATCATACATACTGATGTGTGCGGTCCAATGAGCGTTGAGGCTCGCGGTGGCTATCGTTATGTTCTCACCCTCACTGATGACTTGAGTAGATATGGGTATGTCTACTTAATGAAACACAAGTCTGAGACCTTTGAAAAGTTCAAGGAATTTCAGAGTGAGGTTGAGAATCAATGTGACAGGAAAATAAAGTTCTTACGATCAGATCGTGGAGGGGAATATTTGAGTCACGAATTTGGCACACACCTAAGGAAATGTGGAATTGTTTCACAACTCACGCCGCCTGGAACACCACAGCGTAATGGTGTGTCCGAACGTCGTAATCTCACTCTATTGGATATGGTGCGATCTATGATGTCTCTTACCGATCTACCGCTATCATTCTGGGGTTATGCTTTAGAGACTGCCGCATTCACTTTAAAGAGGGCTCCGTCGAAATCCGTTGAGACGACACCGTATGAATTATGGTTTGGAAAGAAACCTAAGCTGTCGTTTCTTAAGGTTTGGGGATGCGATGCTTATGTCAAGAAACTTCAAACTTAAAAGCTCAAACCCAAGTCGGAAAAATGCGTCTTCATAGGATACCCTAAGGAAACCATTGGGTATACCTTCTACCTCAGATCCGAAGGCAAGATCTTCGTTGCCAAGAACGGGTCCTTTCTGGAGAAAGAGTTTCTCTCGAAAGAAGTAAGTGGGAGGCAAGTGGAACTTGATGAGATGACCCCTCTCGAACCGGAAAGTAGCGCAGCACAAGAAAATGTTTCTGTGGTGCCTGCACCAACTAGAGAGGAAGTTAATGATGACGATCATGATCAAGTTACTACTGAACTTCGTAGGTCCACAAGGACACGTTCCGCACCAGAGTGGTACGGCAACCCTGTCCTGGAAATCATGTTGTTGGACAACGGTGAACCTTCGAACTATGAAGAAGCAATGGCGGGTCCAGATTCCAACAAATGGCTTGAAGCCATGCAATCCGAGATAGGATCCATGTATGAAAACAAAGTGTGGACTTTGACAGACTTGCCCGATGATCGGCGAGTGATAGAAAATAAATGGATCTTTAAGAAGAAGACGGACGCGGATGGAAATGTTACCATCTATAAAGCTCGACTTGTCGCTAAGGGTTATCAACAAGTTCAAGGAGTTGACTACGATGAGACCTTCTCACCCGTAGTGAAGCTGAAGTCCGTCTGAATCATGTTAGCAATTGCCGCATTCTATGATTATGAAATATGGCAAATGGACGTCAAAACGGCATTCCTTAACGGCTTCCTTAAGGAAGAATTGTATATGATGCAGCCGGAAGGTTTTGTCGATCCTAAGAATGCTGACAAAGTATGCAAGCTCCAGCGCTCAATCTATGGGCTGGTGCAGGCATCTCGGAGTTGGAACATTCGCTTTGATGAGATGATCAAAGCGTTTGGGTTTACACAGACTTATGGAGAAGCATGTGTTTACAAGAAAGTGAGTGGGAGCTCTGTAGCATTTCTCATATTATATGTGGATGACATACTATTGATGGGAAATGATATAGAATTCTTGGAAAGTATAAAGGCCTACTTGAATAAGTGTTTTTCAATGAAGGACCTTGGAGAAGCTGCTTACATATTAGGCATCAAGATCTATAGAGATAGATCGAGACGCCTCATAGGTCTTTCACAAAGCACATACTTTGACAAGATATTGAAGAAGTTCAATATGGATCAGTCCAAGAAGGGGTTCTTGCCTGTATTGCAAGGTGTGAGATTGAGCACGGCTCAATGCCCGACCACGGCAGAAGATAGAGAAAAGATGAGTGTCGTCCCCTATGCCTCGGCCATAGGGTCTATTATGTATGCCATGTTGTGTACCAGACCTGATGTAAACCTTGCCGTAAGTTTGGTAGGAAGGTACCAAAGTAATCCCGGCATGGAACACTGGACAACGGTCAAGAACATCCTGAAGTACCTGAAAAGGACTAAGGATATGTTTCTCGTTTATGGAGGTGACGAAGAGCTCGTCGTAAAGGGTTACGTCGATGCTAGCTTCGACACAGATCTGGATGACTCTAAGTCACAAACCGGATACGTGTATATTTTGAATGGTGGGGCAGTCAGCTGGTGCAGTTGCAAGCAAAGCGTCGTGGCGGGATTTACATGTGAAGCGGAGTACATGGCAGCCTCGGAGGCAGCACATGAAGCAATCTGGATGAAGGAGTTCATTGCCGACCTAGGAGTTATTCCCAATGCATCGGGGCCGATGACTCTCTTCTGTGACAACACTGGAGCTATTGCCCTTGCCAAGGAGCCCAGGTTTCACAAGAAGACCAGGCACATCAAGCGTCGCTTCAACTCCATTCGTGAAAATGTTCAAAATGGAGACATAGATATTTGTAAAGTACATATGGATTTGAATGCCGCAGATCCGTTGACTAAACCTCTTCCACGGGCAAAACATGATCAACACCAGAACTCTATGGGTGTATGATTCATCACAATGTAACTAGATTATTGACTCTAGTGCAAGTGGGAGACTGTTGGAAATATGCCCTAGAGGCAATAATAAAATGGTTATTATTATATTTCCTTGTTCATGATAATTGTCTATTGTTCATGCTATAATTGTGTTATCCGGAAATCGTAATACATGTGTGAACACATAGACCATAACATGTCCCTAGTGAGCCTCTAGTTGACTAGCTCGTTGATCAATAGATGGTTACGGTTTCCTGACCATGGACATTGGATGTCATTGATAACGGGATCACATCATTAGGAGAATGATGTGATGGACAAGACCCAATCCTAAGCATAGCACTAGATCGTGTAGTTCATTTGCTGAACCTTTTCTAATGTCCAGTATCATTTCCTTAGACCATGAGATCGTGCAACTCCCGGATACCGTAGGAATGCTTTGGGTGTACCAAACGTCACGAAGTAACTGGGTGGCTATAAAGGTGCACTACAGGTATCTCCGAAAGTATCTGTTGGGTTGGCTCGGATCGAGACTGGGATTTGTCACTCCGTATGACGGAGAGGTATCTCTGGGCCCACTCGGTATTGCATCATCATAATGAGCTCAATGTGACTAAGTAGTTAGTCACGGGATCATGCATTACGGAACGAGTAAAGTGACTTGCCGGTAACGAGATAGAACGAGGTATTGGGATACCGACGATCGAATCTCGGGCAAGTAACGTACCATTTGACAAAGGGAATTGTATACGGGATTGCTTGAATCCTCGACATCGTGGTTCATCCGATGAGATTATCGTGGAACATGTGGGAGCCAACATGGGTATCCAGATCCCACTGTTGGTTATTGGCTAGAGAGGTGTCTCGGTCATGTCTGCATGATTTCCGAACCCGTAGGGTCTACACACTTAAGGTTCGATGATGCTAGGGTTATAAGGAAGGTTTGTATGTGATTACCGAATGTTGTTCGGAGTCCCGGATGAGATCCCGGACGTCACGAGGAGTTCCGGAATGGTCCGGAGGTAAAGATTTATATATGGGAAGTCACCATACGGTCACCGGAAATATTCGGGGGTATACCGGTATTGTACCGGGACCACCGGAGGGGTTCCGGGGGTCCACCTGCCCCGGAGGGCCTTATGGGTTGTAGGTGGAAGGGAACTAGCCCTTAGTGGGCTGGGCGCCAACCCCCCTAGGGCCCATGCGCCTAGGGTTTGGGGGAAACCCTAAAGGGGGGCGCCCCCCCCCCCTTGCTTGGGGGGCAAGCCACCTCCCCCTTGGCCGCCGCCCCCCCTCTAGATCCCATCTAGAGGGGCCGGCCCCCTTCCCCCTTATCCCTATAAATAGAGGGGTGAGGGGAGGGCTGCACCACCACATCCAAGGCGCAGCCCCTCCCCTCCCCAACACCTCTCCTCCTCCGCGTGTGCTTGGCGAAGCCCTGCCGGAGAACTGTCACTCCACCACCACCACGCCGTCGTGCTGCTGTTGGAGCCTTCTTCCTCAACCTCTCCCTCCTCCTTGCTGGATCAAGGCGTGGGAGACATCACCGCTCCGTACGTGTGTTGAACGCGGAGGTGCCGTCCGTTCGGCACTTGGATCATTGGTGATTTGGATCACGACGAGTACGACTCCATCAACCCCGTTCTCTTGAACGCTTCCGCTCGCGATCTACAAGGGTATGTAGATGCACTCCTCCCCTCTCGTTGCTAGTAAACTCCATAGATTGATCTTGGTGATGCGTATAAAATTTTAATTTCTGCTACGATCCCCTACAAAACATACCCTGCAAAAACAAGTTAGACGTCCTCTACTTTGTTGTTGCAAGTTTTACGTGGCTGCTACGGTCTTCTAGCAAGAACTGTTCTTACCTACACATCAAACCACAACGGTGTTTCGTCAAGTTTGCTGTTTTAACCTTCTTCAAGGACCGGCCGCAGTCAAATTCGATTCAACTAAAGTAGGAGAAACAGACACCCACCAGCCACCTTTATGCAAAACTAGTTGCATGTCGGTTGGTGGAACCGGTCTCATTTGTGTGGACATGTAAGGTTGGTCCGGGCCGCTTCATCCCACAATACCGTTGAATCAAAATAAGACATTGGGGGCAAGCAGTATGACTATCACCACCCACAACTCTTTGTGTTCTACTCATGCATAAGATCTACGCATATACCTGGCTCTGATGCCACTGTTGGCAATCGTTGCATGGAAAACAAAAAAATTCTATGCACACACAATGATCTATCCATCAAGATGCATAGCAACCAAGGGAAGAGTGTGTCTACGTACCCTCGTAGACCGTAAGCGGAAGCGTTTGACAACGCAGTTCATGTAGTCGAATTTCTTCTAGCTTCGACCGATCAAGTACCGAACGTAGGGCACCTCCGAGTTCTGCACACGTTCAGCTCGGTGACGTCCCTCGCCTTCTTGATCCAGCAAGACATCGAGGTAGTAGATGAGTTCCGTCAGCACGACGGCACGGTGACGGTGACGGTGAAGTGATCACCACAGGGCTTTGCCTAAGCACTACGAAAATATGACCGGAGGCGTAAACGGTGGAGGGGGCGCCGCACACGGCTAGGAAATTGTCTGGACTGTGCTAAGGGTGCCCCCCCCCCCCCCGCATATATATAGGTGGGAGGGAGAGGGGAGGCTGCCAGGAGGCACCCCAAGTAGGCCGAGTCCTACTTGGGCTCCTCCCAAGTGGCACCCCTGCCATATTTAATCGGAGGGGGAAGGAAGGAGAGGAGGTGAGGGAAGGAAGGGGGAATCCTATTCCACTCTTTCCTTTCCCTTCCCCTCTTTCCTTCTCCTCCTAGGCCGGCCCATATGGGGGGCGTACCAGCCCCTTGTGGCTGGTGTGTTTCCCCTCTTTGCCCATAAGGCCCATATCTTTTGCTGGGGGTGCCCGGAACCCCTTCCGGTGACCCGATATGTACCCGGTACCCTCCGGAACACTTACGGTGTCTGAATACCATCGTCATATATATCAATATTTACCTCTCGACCATTTCGAGACCCCTCGTCATGTCTGTGATCTCATCCGGGACTCCGAACAACATTTGGTCACCAAATCACGTAACTCATATAATACTATATCGTCATCGAACGTTAAGTGTACGGACCCTACGGGTTCGAGAACTATGTAGACATGACCGAGACACCTCTATGGTCAATAACCAATAGCGGAACCTGGATGCTCATATTGGCTCCTACATATTCTACGAAGATCTTTGTCGGTAAAATCGTTATGACAACATACGTAATTCCCTTTGTCCATCGGTATGTTACTTGCCTGAGATTCGATCGTCGGTATCTTCATACCTAGTTCAATCTCATTACCGGCAAGTCTCTTTACTCTATCCGTAATACATCACCTCATGACTAACTCCTTAGTCATTTGCTTGCAAGATTATGATGTGTATTACCGAGAGGGCCCAGAGATACCTCTCCGATACTCGGAGTGACAAATCCTAATCTTGATCTAAGCCAACTCAACATACACCTTCGGAGATACCTGTAGAGCATCTTAATAACCACCCAGTTACGTTGTGATGTTTGATAGCACACAAGCCATTGCTCCGGTATCCGGGAGGTGCATAATCTCATAGTCGAAGGAATATGTATTTGACATGAAGAAAGCAATAGCAATAAAACTAAACTATCATTATGCTAAGCTAACGGATGGGTCTTGTCCATCACATCATTCTCCTAATGATGTGATCTCGTTATCAAATGACAACTCATGTCCATGGTTAGGAAACCTTAACCATCTTTGATCAATGAGCTAGTCTAGTATAGGCTTACTAGGGACACAGTATTTGTTTATGTATTCACACATGTATTTATGTTTCCGATCAATACAATTCTAGCGTGAATAACAAACTTTTATCATGAATAAGGAAATATAAAATAACAACTTTATTATTGCCTCTGGGTCATATTTCCTTCATAATTTACCATAGACCTACGGGTCCATAGCTAGTAGCTAGATGTCTTCTTCTCTCTCTTTGATCTTCAATACATTATTCTCCTGGATGTTCTTGGAGATCTATTTGATGTAATGACTCTTTGCGGTGTGTTGTTTGGGATCCGATGAATTGTTAGATCAGATCTATCCATGAATATTATTTGATTTTTCTCTGAACTCTTTTATGCATTATTGTTATAGCTCCCTATTTCCCTCCAGTCTATTGAGTTGGTTTGGCCAACTAGATTGATTTATCTTGCAAAGGGAGAGGTGCTTTGTAATGGGTTCGATCTTGCGGTGCTCAATCCCAGTGACAGAAAGGGACATGACATGTATTGTATCATTTCCATTAAGGATAAAAAGATGGGGTTTATTCATACGTGATCTTACTTTGTCTACATCATGTCATCTTGCTTAAGGCGTTACTCCGTTCTTTATGAACTTAATACTCTAGATGCATGCTGGATAGCGGTCGATGTGTGGAGTAATAATAGTAGACGCAGAATCGTTTCGGTCTACTTGTCTTGGACGTGATGCCTATATACATGATCAGTGCCTTGGATATCATCACAATTATTTGCTTTTCTATGAATTGCCCAACAATAATTTGTTTACCCACCGTATGCTACTTTCAAGAGAGAAGCCTCTAGTGGAAACTATGGCCCCCGGGTCTACTTTTTATCATATATTAATACCAAAAATACCTTTCTGCATTTTTTATTTATTTATTTTATTTTATATTTTTGTTCGATCTATCTATCTATGACCATACAATTTGTTGACAATACCTTGTCCGCGTTGGGCGCAAGGATTTGTTATCTTGTGTGTAGGTACTGCTAACGAGGTGTTGTGTGGTTCTCCTACTCGATCGATAACCTTGGTTCTTAACTGAGGGAAATACTTATCTCTACTGTATTGCCCTACGCAGCTCACAAGTAGCAGGAAGAATTTCTAGCGCCGTTGCCGAGGAGACATCGTCAACATCTATCAAGTATCTTCGCATAAACTTTCATCTCCTTGCATTTACATTATTTGTTATTTGCCTCTCGTTTTCATCTCCCCCACTTCTAAAAAGTTTTACAAAAATATTTTCCTTCTGCCTTTTTGTGTGTTTTCTTGTTTGTTTGCCTGAAGCTTCTATCATGGATGATATTGGCATGGCGGAAAGTGAGGATGGTAAAATTCCTAAAATTGAAATTTCTACCAACATTGATGCTAAAATTTTTGTGATGGGACAAGGGAACGTTATAGGAACTATGGATTGTATCGAGGGGTATAAGCAATGGAGAAGTTAGAATACAATAGGTGTAATGCAAAAAAATATGAATGGGTTTGCAACAGTACGTAAAGTAGTGATTTGCTTTGTTATACTAACGGATCTCACGAGGTTTTGTTAAGCTTTGTGTGATTGAAGTTTTCAAGTTTTGGGTGAGATCATGATGGATGAAGCAATAAGGAGTGACAGGAGCCTAAGCTTGGGGATGCCCGAGGCACCCCAAGGTAATATTCAAAGACTCCCAACAAACTAAGCTTAGGGATGCCCCGGAAGGCATTCCATCTTTCTTCTACCAACTATCGGTAATTTTACTTGGAGCTATATTTTTATTCATCACATGATATGAGTTTTGCTTGGAGCGTCATGTATTATATGAGTCTTTGCTTTGTTTGCTTTTTATTTTGTCACAATCATCTTTGCCGGACACACCTTTTTGAGAGGGACACACATTTTCTGTGATTTGTTAGAATACTCTTTGTGCTTCACTTGTATGTTTTGAGCTAGGAAGTTGCTCTACTGCTCCACTTATATCTTTTTGAGCATGGCGGTGATAGTATTTTGAAGAAATAGATGAACTCTCATACTTCACTTATATCTTTTTGAGAGTTGATAATAGTAATGGTAATTTGCACAAGATATGAATTTGGCCCCAAAGTGATGAATATTCAGGAAGGATATAATAAAAACTTTCATATAGATCATTGGATATGATAAGTTTGATTCCTTGCAATAGTTTTGCGATATGGAGATGATGATATGTGAGTTATGCTAGTGAATAATTGTGCTTTAGTAAGAATATTGGTGTTAAGGCTTGTGATTCCCTATGCATGCATGTAAAGTCAGTAGTTATGCAACAAAATTACATCCTACTTATGGTGCATTATTCAATGTTAGTTATTTTTAATGCATGTTGACCATTTTTGTTTTTCGGTTGGTTGCTTCTCAATATATTTGCTAGCCTTCATTTGTACTAAGCGGAAATACTGCTTGTGCATCCAATTCCTTAAAACCAAAGTTATGCCAAATGAGTCCACCATACCTACCTATAAGCGGTATTTACATGTCATCCTAAGTAAATTTGCATGTGAACTCTAATTGTAAAAAAACCGTTTTGTGTGCCCGTGCCGCTCATGAAGCGGTAGGGGGTGGCCAATATTGTTGGAAATATGCCCTAGAGGCAATAATAAAGTGGTTATTATTACATTTCCTTATTCATGGTAAAGGTTTATTATTCATGCTAGAATTGTATTGACTGGAAACTTAAATACATGTGTGGATACATAAACAAATATCGTGTCCCTAGTGAGCCTCTACTAGACTAGCTCATTTATCAAAAGATGGTTAAGGTTTCCTAACCATAGACATGTGTTGTCACTTGATAACGGGATCACATCATTAGGAGAATGATGTGAGGGACAAGACCCATCCATTAGCATAGCATTTGATCGTTCAGTTTATTGCTACTGCTTTCTTAATGTCAAATACATATTCCTTCGACCATGAGATCATACAACTCCCGGACTCCAGAGGAATACCTTGTGTGCTATCAAACGTCACAACGTAACTGGGTGATCATACAGATGCTCTACAGGTATCTCCGAAGGTGTCTGTTGAGTTGGCGTGAATCGAGATTGAGATTTTTCACTCCGTATGATGGAGAGGTACCTCTGGGCCCTCTCGGTAATAGAGATCACAAGAAGCTTGCAAGCAAAGTGACTAAGGACTTAGTTGCAATATGATGTATTACAGAATGATTAAAGAGACTTGCCGATAAAGAGATTGAACTAGGTATAGAGATACCGACGATCGAATCTCGGGCAAGTAACATACCAATAGACAAAGGGAATTACGCATGTTGTCATAAGGTTCGACCGATAAAGATCTTCATAGAATATGTAGGAACCAATTTGGGCATCCAGGTTCCGCTATTGGTTATTGACCGGAGAGGTGTCTCAGTCATGTCTACATAGTTCTAGAACCCGTAGGGTCTGCACGCTTAACGTTCGTTGACGATATAGTGTTATATGAGTTATGTGATTTGGTGACTGAATGTTGTTCGGAGTCCCGGATGAGATCACGGACATGACGATGAGCTCCAGAATGGTCTGGAGGTAAATATTGATATATAGGATGATACTATTTGGACACCGGACGAGTTTTGAGAGGTACCGTGTAGTCATCGGATCACCGGAAGGGGTTCCGGGAAGCCTCGGGAGGTATATGGGCCATATGGGACAAGTAAGAGGAGCACACCAGCCCACAAGGGGCTGGCGCGCCCCTCCTATGGCAGCCGGACAAGGGGAGAAAAGGAAGGAGGGGGGTTCGGCCTCCCCCTGCCTTCCTCTCCTTCCCCTTCCTTTTCCCCTCCGGCAAATATGGTAAGGGGGCGGCCAAGGGCAGGAGCCCAAGGCGGATTTGGCCACCCTTGGGGCGTCTCCTGGCTGCCTCCCCTCTCCCCCCACCTATATATATGAGGGAGGGGTGCCACACAAGACCACGACAATCTCTTAGCCGTGGGTGGCGCCCCTCTCCACAGTTTCATCCCTCGGTCATATTTTCGTAGTGCTTAGGCGAAGCCCTGCGGAGATAGCATCACCACCACCGTCACCACGCCTTCGTGCTGCTGGAACTCATCCACTACTTCGCCCGTCTTGCTAGATCAAGAAGGCGAGGACGTTATCGAGCTGAACGTGTGCTGAACGCGGAGGTGTCGTACGTTTGGTACTTGATTGGTTGGATCGTGAAGAAGTTTGATTATATCAACCGTGTTAATTAAACGCTTCCGCTTACGGTCTACGAGGGTACGTAGACATACTCTCCCCTCTCGTTGTTATACATCTCCATAGATAGATCTTGCGTGTGCGTAGATTTTTTTTGTTTTCCATGCAACGTTTCCCAACAAATACTTTCCATACTAGGCGTGTTATTCTCACAATGAGTGTTTATTCACTTGTCATTGCACGAGAAAGTGGCAAGGTAACAGGGATGCCCAGTCCCGAAATGAAAATTATAATAATAATAAATTCCTTGGAAAGTGTTCGTATGGAAGGCACCCGTGGATACAGCTAGCCATGGATTGTGAAAGAATGGTGGAAAGGAAATAAACTTTATTTTCTGTTTGGGAACCGCCTATAATGTGTTTAGCATGGAAGATAGTGGGAATTCTCGGTCGTTTTCATTGACAGGAAAAGCATGTCTCTCAAAATAAATCTTTCTCTCTACCATAAAACTTTGAGCTCTGGCACCTCTGCAAATCTCTACTTCCCTCTGCAAAGGGCCTATCTATTTTACTTTTACGCAATTTTTTTATTTTGAGTCTCCATCTTCTCTTATAAAGCACCAACTGGGGAGCACTATTGTCATACTTGTGCATTGGGTGTAGCTAATATTGAGTGTATTTCATGAATGGATCAATGCTTGAGCATAATGGGCTAGGGATAACTTTCTTTAGCATTGATATTTTGAAAGACATGGTTGCTTGTTGGTATGCGTTTCATGTCAAACTATAGACTATTGCTTTGAATCACTCAAGTCCAAATATACATGCCATAAAAAAGATTATATGATGAATATGATAGGTAGCATTCCACATCAAAAATTATATTTTTATCATTTACCTACTCAAGGACGAGCAGGAATTAAGCTTGGGGATGCTTGATACGTCTCCAACGTATCTATAATTTTTTTATTGTTCCATGCTATTATAGTATCAATCTTGGATGTTTTATATGCAATTATATATTATTTTTTGGGACTATCTTATTAACTTAGTGCCCAGTGCCAGTTGCTGTTTTTTGCCTGTTTTTGGCTTTTTAGGAAATCTATAGACGAGCCATGAGGGAGCTACAAGCTTGGGAGGCACGCCCCCAGGCTTGTGGGCCCCTCGTGGCACCTCCAACCCTAATTCCACCTCTATTAATTCTCAAAAATTCCCCTGACATCAGAGAGCCACCCGAAATACTTTTTCCGTTGCTGCAAGTTTCTGTTCCCATGAGATCCCATCTGGAGTCCTTCTCTGGTACTCTGCCGGGGGGGAATCAATCACGGAGGGGCTATACGTCAAACTTGTTGCCCTTCCAATGACGCGTGAGTAGTTTAGCACAGACCTACGGTCCATAGCTAGTAGCTAGATGGCTTCTTCTCTCTCTTTGATCTTCAATACAATGTTCTCCTTGATGTTCTTGGAGATCTATTTGATGTAATGACTTTTTGCAGTGTGTTTGTTGGGATCAGATGAATTGTGAGTTTATGATCAGATCTATCCATGAATATTATTTGAGTTTTCTCTGAACTCTTTTATGCATGATTGTTATAGCTTCATATTTCTCTCCGATCTATTAATTTGGTTTGGCCAACTAGATTGATTTATCTTGCAATGAGAGAGGTGTTTTGTAATGGGTTCGATCTTGCGGTGGTCAATCCCAATGACAGAAAGGGACATGACACGTATTGTATCGTTGCCATTAAGGATAAAAGGATGGGGCTTATTCATACGTGAGTTTACTTTGTCTACATCATGTCATCTTGCTTAAGGCGTTACTCTGTTCTTTATGAACTTAATACTCTATATGCATGCTGGATAGCGGTCGATGTGTCGAGTAATAGTAGTAGATGCAGAATCATTTCAGTCTACTTGTCTCGGACGTGATGTCTATATACATGATCATTGCCTTGGATATCGTCATAATTATTTGTTTTTCTATCAATTGCCCAACAGTAATTCGTTTACCCACCGTATGCTATTTTCAAGAGAGAAGCGTCTAGTGAAAACTGTGGGCCCTGGGTATATTTTTTATCATGTATTAAAACCAAAAATACCTTGCTGCAAATTTTTATTTTATTTTCTATTTTTGTTCGATCTATCTATCTATATCACCATACAACTTAATCTTGCAAGTAACTGCCGAGGGATTGACAACCCCTTGTTCGCATTGGGTGCAAGGATTTGTTATCTTGTGTGTAGGTACTGCTAACTGAGGGAAATACTTATCTCTACTATACTACATCATCCTCTCCTCTTCGAGGAAATCCCAACGCAGCTCACAAGTAGCATATGCCCATGAAGAACTAACCTCACTAGGGTAGGTATTCATGAAGTAGGCAATCTAGAAGCCCTTCAAAAAAATCAGTTCTTCACAAACTTGAAGAATTTCAAGAACCTAGCTAATCTAGGAGGAGCACACCCTCCAAAAGTAACAAGATAGAGGTTATTTGGTGATGAATCCGTTGCTCTTGTGATTCAAAAGTTAATCTCGTAAACCATCAGAACTCTCTCAAGATATGGCTTGTGGGTTGGAGAGGAAGGAGCGGAAAGCAAGAGGGAATAAGATCTCAATGGATTGGCTTGAGTGGTTGGATTAGAAAGCCCACTGAAATCGTAACAAGGAGGTGGAGTTCTCTCTCAAAATATATGATGGGAGCAGAGTTTGCTTCAAGTAAACTGGTGGGACAGGTGGGGGTATAAGTAGGAGGTACCAAAATATGATTGTTACCAACTTTATTACACAGCTCAGAAGCTTCGAAGTGATCAATTTAGAAGCTCCAGCGTAAACAAAGGTAGCAACTTTCAGACGGCTTGGAATGTCCGACTAAAGATCACTCGAAGGCTCCCAGAGATACACTTGGGCAGTGGGACACTCTCTATTGTCACCTCAGAAATTCGGATCAGTTTGCTTTAGTAATTAAGACATGGCGACATAAGATTTGCAAGATACATCAATGATTCCAAATTGAGCATTCGGAAGCTCCGAATGGGAAGGTTTTTGCAGCGGCTATATCAGGTGAATGGTTTGGCGATTCCGACTAGAATAGCTCAAAATCTCCGAAGTGAATGGAACTAGGTAGATATAGTGGAATCTCTAAAGGAAATTGTGGGGTTTCGGAGTTTGATCTTTAAGCACATGGAGCAAGAAGCGCATCACAATGTACTAATGCCCTTTTGATAGTATCATCATGCATATGGAGTGTGATCTTGGATCACCAAAACTAAAAATAGGAATCCTTCAACTTAGCCAACATTTCACTTGATGCAATATGTAGGGGTTACCTTCTATTCTTGAGATATGTTGACATTAATTACAAAAATCCATCAAGGGGATTAGATGCACTTTCAATCTCCCCCTCTTTGGTAATTGTTAGCAATATGGATCAAAGCTTCGACATAAGATAAAATTGTGGTAAAATGATGCTTTGAGAGCCATATGGTATACAAGTACTCCCCTAAATTTGTGCATTGTTGAAGATTTGTGTTTGAATGCAAAAGCATAATCGATTAGGTACAGGAGAAACTCTTCTATAACACATGAATCTTGGTGGGGAGCACATATGAGATACGAATAAAATATGATGCACACACATGAAATGAATATGTCAATGACCTCATGGATGCACTAAAGCATAAGCATGTAGCATAAGTGCAATTACTAACAATGAACTTATGATTGGAACTATTAGCAAGCATTCGCAACTACTGAGGGAGAGGCCTCTGCTAGCATGTCATCCCTTACTTGGAATTCTATGCACTTATGATTGAACTATTAGCAAGCATCCGCAACTACTAACAAGTTCTTTAAGGTAAAACCCAACCATAGCATTAAGATATATTGGTCCCCCTTCAATCCCATATGCATGAATTTCAATACTCAGCCCCGATAGTATATGTCACTCCGTCCGGCCTATGCATAGTCCTATCAACATACTGCTAGCCCAAAGACGTGATCCACATGCGCGCTCATATGATGGGCACCAAAGGACAACATCATAACAGCAAGAAACTCAAACAAATCATACCAATTCACTAATTAACCCATAGGACAAAATAATCTACTCAAGCGATGACACAAATCATTGAATAATAATTCATAGCATCAAACACCATGTTCAAGTATGGGATTATAGTGGGTTGCATGAGAGTGGACCACTGGAAAGAGGTGAGTAAGGTGATTGATATGTCGGTGAAGATGATGATGTTGTGTGAAGACGATCGCCGAGATGATGGTTCCCCTGGAGGCACTCCTGGGCCACCGGGAGACAGGAGGAGAAAGACTCCCCTTTTGGCTTCCTCCTCCATGGCCTCCCCCCTAGATGGGGGGGGGAGGTTCTCCCCTCTAGTCCTTGGTCACCATGGCTCCCGGAGGGGCAGGAGCCCCTCTGACATTGGATCTCTTCTCTCAGTCTCTCTGTTTTTTGGTACGGTTTCCTAGCCAAACACCATTTCTTGTATAGACGGAGATCCGTAATTCTGATCAGGCTAAAATGTTGAGGGGATTTTCCTCCAGGCATTTTCTTTCGTGTGAAAAAACAAGGGCTCCAACCGACTTAAGGGTTGGCCACAAGGGGCCATGCCGCAGCCAGGGGTGTGGTTGCGCCCCTGCCCTTGTGGGGCCCTCGGGCATCGTTTTGCGTTGATTCCTTCGCCCAGAAGTCACATATATTCCAGAAAATCCTATTAAATCACCGGGGTATTTTTGAACTTCCTAGATTTTGATTTTCTGTAAACCAAAAATAAGTAGAAAACAGGAACTGACACTAGGCACTAGATTAATAGGTTAGTCCAAAATAATAATATAAAAGTGCACCAAAACCATTAGTAAATGATGTAAATATAACATGAATACTCCAAAAAAATTATGATGGAGACGTATCAGCAGCCCCAAGCTTAATCCCTATTCGTTCTCGAGTAGGTATATAATAAAAAGAATAATTTTGAAGTGTGAATCCGATAATAGAACAGACCATTGATAACATATGGAATGATAATTCTAATAACAAGTACTCCATCCGTTCTACAATGTAGTGTAGATTTTTTTCAAAAGTCAAGCATTACAAACTTTGACCATATTTATGGAGAAACTAGGTACATCTAGAATACCAAATGCACATCATTGGATACATCATAAGTTATATTTTCAGAATGTACATGTTTGGTATTGTAGGTGTAGAGAGGTTTCTCTATACACTTGGTCAAAGTTGACAATGTCTGACTTTCATAAAAATCTATAGGCACTACATTGTGGAATGGAGGGAGTAGCATAATTCCATTACGTTCAACATGTCATAAAGTGGTAATAAAGTATCTCACAAATCATTCAAGATTATATTGCAAACATAAAGTAACCAATGAAGTGGAGATGATGAGTAGATGCCCAATTTGAATATAACCATCATACTTATACACTGCTCAAAAAATTAGTATTAGAAGAATGCGTACAAAGCTAAGAGTTATCCATGTGCTCAATACATGGTGCCACAAGAAAGAAAGATGGAATTGATTCAACAATAAAAGTAATAGATAGGCCCTTCACAGAGGAAAATAGAGATTAACATATGCCAGAGCTCATTTAGTTAAAGTGGAGATATATTTATTTTGAGAGGTGTATTTTTCCTATCGAAGGTTTAGCGACAAGGTTTTCAATATCTTCCATGCTAAACATGTTAATGGTGATTCCAATGCTTTTACACTCCCCGTCAACCATACTAACACAAACCATGGCTAGCCGAACCACGGGTGCCTGCCAACTTTCAACATTCTAGGGGAGTGTCCTTTTCCAAAAAAAATATTTCTGATCGGGCATCCCTATTACCATCCTCTCTCATAAATTTGATAAGTAGAATAAACTCTCTACGTGAGTGAAACACATTTAGCATGGAAAATAATGACTACCCCACCGCTTCATGAGCCGTACGGGCACACAAAACAGAAATTTATTTGAAGGTTTAGATGTGGCACATGCAAATTTACTTGGAATGGCAGTGAAATACCATGTATAGGTAGGTATGGTCGACACTTTGTGGCATAAACTTATTTCAAGGATTGGATGCACAAGGATTAATTCCGCTTAGTATAAAAAAGGCTAGAAAAACTGGGGGCAACCACTTTACCAAGTACAAAAACCACAATCATACATTTTCTAGTAGTAACATTATTGAGAAAATATAATAATGACGATAACCTGCAAACATGAATACCACAAACACTGAGCTGGAATTTATCAAACATGTGTAAACATGTGCCAAGCCAATCATCCATCCTTCACTGAGAGATACTTACCACCACAACTCGATAGATTAAACTTAATAAAAATAATGATCATTGTCATTGTAATATAAATCCCTTACTTGATTAAAGATATGCACTATCATAGTCTCACTTCTATTTTAACAGATTAAATAGAGGATGCATGTTTACTTCTCAAAATACTTTATTACTAATGTAATGCTTTGTCACTAATATTTATAACCCTGTTGTACCTAGATTATTGTTATTGTTATTTATTCACCTATTGATTTCATTTGAGGCATCATTTGATATGTGAAGAAAATCTTGGAGGTATGTATTTTTCGGTTTTTTCAGCTAAATGCTAATGTGCATGTGTGCCGTTTTTGTGTTATCACGTGCTTGCGCATTTTGCAAGTTAAATAGTAAGAATTATATCGATATGAATGGGTAAGGTGGTTAGCAGTACATTAACAATTGCATTCATTTACTAGAGTGTTGATAAATGTGATAGCTGAAAGTGCTAGTTATCGACTAGAGGGGGGGTGAATAGGCGATTTTTATGAAAGTCTTCAAAACATGGGAGTTTCGAAGACAGACAATAGAAATGAACCTATTGATATGCAGCGGAAGGTAGACAACACTAGACAAGCCATAGTCAAGCAAGTAATGAAGTGAAAGCAAGAACACTATTAGCAGGTAGGTAGTATAGATCAGGATGGAAGATAGTATGAAGCCAAACAACAATAGTCGTCACACAGTGAAGTCAATCATATAAAGCAAGCAGGCAATGACTTCACGAAGACAAACTGTAAGTAAAGAGAGGGAGAAGATAGAACCAGTAGCTTGGAGAGGACAGGGATTTGTTGGACCAGTTCCAGTTGTTGTGACAACTGTACGTCTGGTTAGGGAGGCTGAGATTCAACTCAGAAGACCGCGTCTTCACCTTATTCCCCTTGAGCTAAGGACACCTATAGTCCTCGCCCAATCACTCTGGTAAGTCTTCAAGGTAGACTTCCAAACCTTCACAGACTTCGTTCACCGGCAATCCACAATGACTCTTGGATGCTCAGAACGCGACGCCTAACCGGCTGGAGGATTCACAGTCCTCAATTGTAATAAGTCTTTTTCAGATCACGCGGACAGAAAGCCTTCAGTGATGCCTAACACTCTTTGGCTCTGGGTGTTTTGGGCTTTGTCCTCGCAAGGATCTCTCTCTCAAATGCTTCGGAGATGGGTTGCTCTCAAACAACAAAAGTCGTGCACTAACTCTGAGCAGCCACCAATTTATGGTGTAGGGGGTGGGCTATTTATAGCGAGGAGGCAACCCGACCTGATTTGTCCGAAATGACCCTGGGTCACTAAGGAACTGACACGTGTCCAGCGGTCAGATTTCAAACACACGCGGCAGCTTGACTTGGGCTACAAGTAAAGCTGACTTATCCAGCTCCGGATAAGTTTTGCTCTCATTGTCTTTGCTCGAAGACATAGGATTTGGTTGAGCATCACTTCAGTCACTCTGACTTTGTTCACTTGGACCCCACTTATCAGTGCGGTGGTTCCTATGACTCAACAAAGAAGAAAAGGAAACTACGAAACAACTATGTCTTCGCACTTCATAGTCTTCATGCGGTGTCTTCTCATGTCATAGTCTTCATTGTGAATATCTTCACAGACCACCATTGTCTTCAATGTCTTCACACAATTTTAGGGGTCATCTCCGGTAGGTAAACCGAATCAATGAGGGACTACTACTTGTGTTATCCTGCAATTCTCACAAACACATTAGTCCCTCAACCAGGTTTGTCGTCAATACTCCAAAACCAAATAGGGATGGCGCTAGATGCACTTACAATAGCTAATGATTTTTTTCGTTTTTGCAATTTTCATACATCACAAATGTTATAAAAAACAACATTTTTTGTGTTCTCTAATTTCTAGCCCGGAGCTATTATTCTCAGGTTCTTGATGTTGATATTGATGGGCTATCTTCCATCTGCTAGGGAGATGTTTTTTTGCTAATGTTTCATTTAAATGTGCTAGCAAAGAGTTGAAGCTGGAAAAAGTCAAAGTGTCACATAATGGTTTGTCTCCAAAGTCTTGTGCTTAGTAAGAGATGACACAAAATGTGAGCTTTTTTCTGACAAAATAGTTTTGGTGTCTGGTTGTAGAACATATTTTCGTATTACAGGAGAGAAAAAGAGGAAGTAAAAAGGGTAAGCTAAGGGCTAGCCTAAAATCCCAAAAGGACTAAGGAGGCTGACGATCAGATGATTTTGGGTCTGTGCTAGCTATTTCTGATTTTGAAACCATTCCTTCAGGGCACATGATTGCATTACATTATACTGAAGTTGGAAAAACCGTGCAAAGTGGAAGTTGGTACTAAAGCGGATTGCTATTTTTTATCTGCACACAAATTTTAGTCATAATATGTGCCAGTCATTTTCTTATCAAAAGTTGGGATGATTTTTACCACTTTGTTTAATTACATAATTCCCATGATCATCTAATATCCTCTCGGACTCCTTTCCATTCCAACAAATTCATGGTACAGAAGTTTATGCATAATGATGAAAACTTCTACGGTAGCATGTCAAATGCATTTTAGTATATTCCCGTTGGTACTTTAGTGATTTTTTATAGCTCCAATGGTTTTCTCTTTAATTTTGTTTCAAGATCTACTTTTTTATGTCTTTAATCATGTATTTCCTTGAAAATGAAAGATGAGATAGAAGTTAAACAACAAATCATGTTTTTAACAGTTTTCTCTCTGCCATTGGTGTGATGACAAGCTCGTCGTCTTGGGACCGATCACATTCATCATGAATAGGTGGACAATGTGACCATAGTCAACAACAGTGGCGAACAGGAGAAGTGAAAGTGGACAATGTGACCATCATCAATGACAGCGGCGAACAAGAGAAGTGAAAGTGGACAATGTGACCATCATCAATGACAAGGGCGAACAGGAGAAGTGAAAGTGGACAATGTGACCATAATCAATGACAGCGGCGAACAGGAGAAGTGAAAGTGGACAATGTGACCATCATCAATGACAGCTGCGAACAGGAGAAGTGAAAGTGGACAGTGTGACCATAATCAATGACAACGGCGAAGAGGAGAAGTGAAAGCACATACTAGGACATGTGAGGATTTGTTTCTTCCGTTGCAACGCACGGACGCTTTTGATGGTATATATAAAATATATAAATAGTGTTTGTTTTCCTGCCGATAGAGACACTTTCGTCCAACTTCCCCGTACGCTGATAGCCCCTTCAATCACCCTACCATGTAAAGCAAGGGAGTAACCGATTTTTTTCCTTGCAATAATGGCTTGATTTTTTTTCCCGATAACTCTGCAATTACTGTTATGGGATCACCTCCTAATAACCAATGTCACAAATCAATTTCAAATAAATACCAATCTCGAATATATAGTTCCTTAATCAGAATTTGTGTGAAACCACCAACATATTTTGACACCATAGCAACGAGTGAGCAATTTTTTTTAGGGAAAGCAAAGCTTTATAACTTAACGGTGCTTGGGCAAATCACCCGATACACAAAGCGCCACACGGGGAGGTACATCAGTGTTCCAGGTAACAGACTCATTAGGTAAACAAACACGCCCAGCCTGGGCCAACTCATGCGCTACAGAATTAGCTTGACGGCGACACAACACCACTTGTAGTTTCGAAAACCACATCTTGAGCTGGAACTTGGAGTCCTCAATCAGAGCCGCGTACGGTGAGGAGTCGACCTTGGTGAATCAAGAGCTTCTTGCAGAAGTTTGGAATCCGTCTCGAAGACCACCCGGAGCGCTCCCAAGTCAGTCGCCATGTTGATGGCCTCTTTCATGGTTGTGACCTCTTCACCAAATGGATCGGCCACATGTTTGGTTCTACCTGCAGGCGCTGTGACAACATCTCCCGCCTCATCTCTTATGACAACTACCCAAGTAACAAAGGACTTGCCGGGCCTATAAGCCCCATCCAAATTTTCTTTAAGCATGTCATTCCTCGGCGGTTGCCATTTGAGTTCCTCCTTCCTTCTCGCTCCAGGTTTGAAAAGTTGTATGTATTCCATCAAGTTGCAGAGAACCCGTCTTGTCAATTCGTCGCTAGGCACGAGCAACTCCCCCTCCCTTATTTTATTCCAGTTATTCCACCAGTGCCACCACATGGTGAGAATCTGCACCCGCACCTTTTCATCTAGGCCCCATAGATAGTCCAACATTGCATGCACGAACCTGATGCTTTTGAGCTCACCCCTCGCCTTTTCTAGCTCCAACGCTCGCCACACCACCTTCAGAGATTTACATTTAATAAACAGGTGTGTGCCATCTTCGTCTGCACAGTTGCAAAATAGGCACTTCGTGCTCTCTACCTTGACCCCTCTTCTCTCAAGATTAGTTCGGAAGGCCAGGGATTCATGCTTTAAGCGCCATGTAAACATCTGGATTTTCCACGGACATGGAAGCTTCCTTAAACGTTTCCAGGACTAGTCATCCCATCTGTCCAGGTTGCCTATGGTTGCATTACTACTCCCTGCATCTCCCTGAGTGTTGGTCTTGCCTATATGTACCTGCAGCTTGTACGCACTTCTGACAGAATGATGGCCTTTGTTGTCATAATGCCAAGCCGTGAAATCACTCACCCCCTCACGTAGAGGAATCTGCGGAATATGTCGTGCATCATCAGGCCAGAACGTGTCTCTCACAATTTGCTCGTCCCATGTGCCTGTAATAGGGCATATCAACTCACTCACATATGTCAACAGGTTCTGACCCCTAGGAGTAATTACTTGTCTTGACCAAGCCTGTGGGATCCAAGGGTTCGACCATATTTTCACCTGGGTGCCATCACCGATTTACCATATATAGCCTTGCTTGACCAGCTCTAGACCATGTAGAATACTCCTCCACGAAAAGGCGATGCCATCCCTTGGCACAACTTCAAGTATTGAAAAGTGAGAGAAATACCGAGCTTTCAACGTACGAGCACATAGGCTGTGAGGGTTTTGTAGGAATCGCCACCCCTGTCGTGATAGCATCGCGATGTTGAAGTCGTGCATGTCTCGGAATCCTAGTCCTCCCATTCCTTTGGATCGGGTTAGAGTTTCCCAGCTGATCCAGTGCAAAGTCCTTTCTTTGTCCTGTTGGCTCCACCAGAATTTACCCATGAGGGTGTTTAGCTCCTTGCAAAAACCCTTCGTCAGATCGAAGCAAGACATAGCAAAGGTCGAAATTGCCTTGGCCACCGCTTTGACTAGAGTCTCCTTACTGGTCTTCGCTAATAGCCGCTCCTGCCATCCGTGGACCCTGCCCACATGGACCAGCAAGCCAAGGTACCTATCATTCCAGTTTTCGTTGTTTATGCCAAAAGCTCCCTTCACTGTGTTTTTTGCCTGTAGCTCCGTATTCTGAGAGAACATGAGCGCAGACTTTTCCAGATTAATCACTGCCCGGAGCAATTTTCATACTAAGGGCCACTGCCTCTTCCTGTTTTGCCTTCAGCAATATCATTGAGTCATCGGCAAAGAACAAATGTGACACACTTGGTGCGGATCCCCTAGACGCAAACCATGCGAAGGACTGAACTGGTCAGTGAGGACACCGTTGATTTTAATCTGATATCTCACTGTTCTTACGCATTTCATGACAAGGTTGATCCACGCGTGACTAAATCCCATCTTTGCCATCACTGCTTCAAAAAAGTTCCACTCCACCCTATAATATGCTTTACTCATATCGGCCTTAACCGCCGTAACACCCTCTTGGCCGCTTCTCTTATTCCTTAGGAAGTGCGAGATTTCATATGCTACCGGTACATTATCTAGTCAGCTTTAGAAAATGATACGCTTTCTTTAAAACAGGAATTGAGCCGGCAATTTTTCCGTTATTCCTTCTTGTGTAGCACCAGAGCCCGCAGGAGTACAAAGGAGCGATGATAGGCACGGTAGCTTTCATAAATAAAGTACAGACCAGATGGGGATGCCACGCTGCCAGGTCATTCGAAAAGGCAAAGTCCTACTGGCCGCTAGCACTAGCCACCCTCCCCGCCCCAGCTGGCTTCTCGCCAGTCGTCGCAAACCCCAGAGTCCCAGAGCAAGTGGACTCGGGAAACCCGCGTGGCGCGGCGCAGGCGAAATTCAAGTGTGTGGACCATCACCTGCCGAAGCGACCAAGCACAGCCGCGCAGGCACAGTCATCCAAGGCCGAGCCAGAGAGCACACGCGGCTCCCAACGCTGCGCGGTGGGAAACCATGTGGAGGCCTTATCCTCTCCCACTCCCCCGCCGCGCGCCGCGTCCCTCTCCGCGCAAAGCTAAACAAAAGCCCCACACGAGTAAAGAGAACGAAGGGAGGAGATAATGCCGAGTCTACCAATCGGCGCCATTTACTTGGGCGTGAATAAACCGGGCCGCTTTTATCTCCTCCGCTCGCCCCGGCCCGCGCCCACGTCCCCACGCTATTTGTAGCCGCGCCCCTCCTCCCTCCTTATCCTCCCAGTGACTCATCACCCTCCCCTCCTCCTCCTCCTCCTCTCTCCCTTTATAGCCGCTGCGCCGCGTTTGATCCTCCATCGCCAACGCACCAGCACAACCGATCGCTGATCTCAGATTACCTGCTGCTTCTCTCCTTCGTTCCTTGGTTTGGTCTGCTCTGATCGGCATGGCGACCCAGATGGACGCGTACGTGATGTTCCGCCGCGCCGCGGAGATGATGATGGTGGCGCCGCCCGGGGCCGCCTACGACGAGCAGGACGAGGACATCGGCTCCGCGTCCGACTCCGAGTGCACGTCGACGTCCTCCTCCTCCGACCTCGCCGACGACGCCAGCTCCTCGTCCTCCTCCTCCAGCTCCGGTGACCACTTCGAGATGTCCGCCCTCATGACGCAGCTCCCCATCAAGTACGTGCGCGCGAATGCGAGTGTTGACGGTTGTTTACGTTCCTGATCTATTCTAAGGAGAGAGAAGATGCTGACCTGCCTTTTCTGTGCTGTGCAGGAGGGGATTGTCCATGTTCTTCGACGGCAAGTCGCAGTCGTTCGCGTCGCTGGCGGCCGTGGCCTCCCTGGAGGACTTGGCCAAGCCGGCCAAGAAGCGCCTCAAGCCGTCGCGGAGCTGCGAGGGCGGCCTGGACGCGCACCGTGGCAGGTTCCTCTCGCCGCGCCGGCATTGCTCCAAGGCCGCCGCCGCAAGTAAGGCGTCCGCGAGGGCCGCCCTCTCAGTGCTCGGCACCTCGCCGAGGACCGCGAGGCTGGCCGCCAACTCCCTCATGTTTAGCTAGGTTCTGTACCACTGTTAGGTGTTCGTGTTCTTCGTAGAGGGAGATGTATTAGGATCCCATAATGGAAATACCATCCACCTTCAGCACATTTGAATCTGAGAAGTTGGGTTTTCAACATCATTCAAAGGCCAAAGTATAAATGGGAACCATGGATCCATTCTTAAGAAACAGTCAAACAGGGATGGAAATGTAACCGCACCAACGGCTCCAGCCACTTGCATTAACAGCAAACGGCAACAAGTGAAAAGGCGGCGCTGGTGCACATTGAACAACAGCAAATAAAGAAAATCATTCGATCTTGACTAGCAGTACTGCGTAATTAAGTTACAGTGCAAGTATGACCATTCTGACAAGCCAATCAAGTGGACTGATAGCCCAAAACATTTCGGCATTCCCCCTACTACAGCAACAACTAACACACCTCTCGAGTACCATGCAAAATTGAGCGCTTAATTTTCCATTCACCAGCGTGATGCTTCCAACAATTGAAAAATAGGGAGATTGTTTTGCAAAAATCACAATAATAATAGGTCATTGCCCTTCTTGTCCTCCGAAAGATGGGGAATGGAAAATGATTTCTCGCCAGCGGATCGTAGTGCCAAAACAAATATTCCTGAACCTCGATGAGATAGTAGTGTCGGCAGCTCCAAACTTCACTTAAACAAGCATTTTGGTTCATGACAAAATTCCTTCACCCCAACAGACTGACGATTTGAGAGACATCACACAAAGTTCAGACAGCTCGGTATTCAATAAACAAGCTCAACTTCTGAACCAACACAGCACGTGAACCATATATAGGTTTTCTTCCTTCACTGATCCAATTCTTCTCCAAACTCGAAGCTTTTGCATTTGCCCGCATGTCATCCAAGAAGGCTGAGACTATCTGATAAATTGAAGTCCGGAAAACATCAGCCATTGAATGAGCTTTGGTGTGCAGACCACCTCTTTGTGTGCTTGCGATGGCAGTTACATTGCCTTTTCTTGCAGTGGAGAAGTTACCCCACCTAATGCTTGCTGGACCCAGTGAGTGCGCAGGTTGTGGGTTAGTTTTCTTCCCCAAACATGCTTCAACGGCAACTAGAGCAGACAGCAAAGTAGACATCACAGCAGCATTGCAGCCAGTGAGTTGAGCAACTCCATACCGATCCTCTTGTCGTGAGCGTGCAGTTAATGTTGCCAATGTCCGAGCACACCATGAGCATATCTACATTCAAAGGTCATACAGAACAATCTATCATTAGGCATTAGTGCACAAAGTAACATTTGGACTATTATGATTTGGCAATGATACACCATCTGACACATAAAAACATTTCCAGGCCTTAAACAATGACAAGGCTATTAAAGCTTAGGCATGTGGACAATTGACCTTACTCTGAAGGACACCTACGGACATTAATGAAGTTTCTGAATGTTATGAAATCACAAGAATCATGTTAAGCTATATTCACCCCAGATGCACAATGGAAATAAGCTAAATCTTCAAAATGTTAACTGATTATTTAATTTGTGTTAGTAGTCATAATAAGCTCAACCATGTAGTTGATCCTGAATATAGATAAATTCAGGCTGCTATTAAACTGGACATCATGTTTCACAAATTTGGCTTCCACACTGTCAGAACTCGTCACACCAGCTATCAGCTAAGCAGTCTCCATTTTTTACTTCTAGCCTTGTACTCCCTCCGTTCCGAATTACTTGTCGCAAGTATGGATGTATCTAGATGTATTTTAGTTTTAGATACATCCATTTCTGCGACGAGTAATTTGGAACAGAGGGAGTAGTTGTTGTATGTTTGGTTTCTGGCCAAAATGTACCTTACCAAAAATTTGGTTTTTATTTGGATGGTTACGAACTTATTGGCATGCCAATGGCTCCTTACCCAACTCTACTTCATTTTTTTAGCCAAAGTTGGCCAACTCATGGGCACACAAAACTTGGTCAAATATTTGGTGGGGTTGGTGGGGCCTTCTCCGGCTGGTGGAACAGGGCAATCAAGAGATTGGACAAGGAGCACCGAAAAGGCCTCAATACCTTGATAATATAGTAGCTTGGGACATTTGGAAACACCGAAACGATAGCAGTATCTTTTGATAATGAAATGAGATTGGATACGAAAGTGGAATCTGAGGTAGCCCTAGGGCATTTTTAGTAGTGCGGGTGGTAGAGGAGGAGGGAGCCCTATGGCGTACAGCCAGGGCCCATGGCCTTCAGACCCTGTTCTAGGGTCAGCGTTCTGGTGCTTTGGTCGTATCCTTTGTTCAAGCATGGCTCATAAGGTCTAGTGTGTTTGGGTTTCGGGCGTGTTGTGTGTGTGTGTGTGGCGTTGTACTTTTAATCCTCTTTCTTATTAATGAAATGACACGCAGGTCTCCTGCGCCGTTCGAGAAGAAAAATGGTGGGGCAAATTTGGGCTCAAAACAAACACAATCTTGGTACTACAGAATTGCTCCAAACGGAACAGAGCTTCTTCTGCTACAATCTATCCATTGGTTCTGAGGAAAAGCATGATTCAGAACTTAATGGTGAGCTACTATTTACTATAACACCTGCATCAAACAGACCACAGGTCAACTATGTGCGTGTAAAAAAAATTGACATCTCCACCACATGTGCCATATTCCATAATCAAACCAACTTTCCCATATTACAGAAAGCATGCCCCATAGCTAATATTCAAAACTGTTGCATGTGGTCCATGTGCATATGGCATACTTATTATGTCATTTGCAATCAAACACAATGATAGTTAATGCACCTCAGTATCCAATTACTTTATACTAGAAGAATACATTTGGTACTCATATAAAAGCTGTCAATAATAACCTGTCAGCTCCAAAAGGCCTAAACACTTGAAATTACCAACTTCCAAATAAAAGGTTTGAGCAGTTCAACTTAAGCTATTAAACCTTCCTGGGGGAGATTACATGTGGATGCTCGCATACTCATATTCCATAACATATCTAAAATAATATGATCAACAGTTATCATGCAAAATCTTCCGGATCGTGTGATGCTTGATGCAAATCTTGAATTCATTATGTGTAACTGTGACTAACCAATCATTATGCATGTATGCTTCAACTATACCCAACTCAGCATCTTTAAAGCATGGCCTCTCCTTATTCAACTCTAAAATATTTTATCATGGATGTCAAACAAAAAATGCAGGCACCAACTTAACAGTAGGTTCAATTAACGGGAAGCAGATTTCATTAGTTACAAAAGAAGAGACAGACAAGATTAAAAACTGGAAACACACTGAAGAACCTACAACAGAAGTAAATGAAATGGTTATAAAATTACCTGTGAATCACTAAATGCACCATAGAGCTTAGACTGTTGTAACAATAGTTCTGGCCTTTCACTAGTAAACCCTTCAAGTGCTTCAGCAATTTTTGAAGTGAACTCCTCAAGTGGCTTCAAACAGGCTGTCACAATTCTTTTGTAAGTTTCACCAGATTCCTCAAATAAGGCAGCTCGACGCCAAGGTTCGATGTTACATTCAGATACTGCACACAAATCTTGGAATGCAAGATATTGAATCAGCGACCGTGGATTACTTAGTTCCAAAGTCTCGAGGATATAATCAGTCGGATTAGTCTCTGCAGCAGCAGAGCTCTGAGGTGGAGTAAAACTGCATCTTCTTGTGTGCACAACCTAAGATTTGTTGAAAACAGTTGTATTAAAGTTCCAGGAATGTCAAGCTGCAGAGTACATACGGCGGAAACAAGTGTGCATCTAAAAGCATGTTGTTTGATTTGGATTGTAAAGGAGAAAACAAACCTGGACAAAATGATGGCTTATTTCCCAACAGAAGGAAACACCTGTGGTCACTATAAAAATAGCGATTTGGGTGATAATTTGACTTCCAATGGATCCTCCCATTCTGAATTGCCGAGGAAGAAAAAGAATCAGGACAAGTGAAAGCAAGAAGACCTGAAGCGACATCTTTAGAGCCCTTTTAATAGATGGTAGAAGCCCCATCTTTAATCCATAGAACATAGGTCTCTGGACAATAAAACAAGTTAACAAAGTTAAAACCAAGCGGCCACATACTCAAGTGAGTGCTGGAAGAACTGTAAGATAGCAAATGAACATGCAACTAAGCGAGCAAATCTAAGACTATTAAGGGATCAAAATTAACTAAACTTAGCTTTGAAAATTACAACTGATTGCCCTACGTTCTGATTAATCCCCACCATGTTCACACCTAAATAAAAAAAAGTAGAGTAGAGGCAAACAATGTCTACGAATAAACAGTGAATAAAAACGAAGCTTCTGACTGGATATTTGACCATAAAACATGATATTCTCGGGAAATTGCACAGTGCTCGTAATAAAACCATCTATTATCTGATTCGAATGTCTAACTTGAGAACAAACTGTGTGTCCAATAGTGCAGAATGGCCCTCTCCTCTGATCAAACACCCTAGGGTAAAATACCAATAGTTCAAGCCACAGTTAAGATAACATCACTCCTATGTTTTAAGAACAATAGTCATCTGCACAGCAAATCATTGCTGAGAAGTTAATCTTAGTCGTGGTAATATGAACTCTAAGACAACGAATTCAAACCCAATCTACAATTTCGGATGAATCAAGCAGCATATGCAGAAACCCTAACTTTCCCCCACTCCACTCACCTGCACGACGGGGAACTGGAGCAGCCACCTCCCCCGCCCAAAGTAGTGAGCGGCGAACACCGCGCCCAACACAGCGCCGCGGACTCCCAGCCCGGCGACGGCAGCCCATCCGGCGTCCTTGGGGACCAGAGACGCGGCGGCGGCCACGCAGAGCGCACCGGCCGAGGCGAAGAGGGAGGCCGCGAGGGCGAGCTTCGGCACGGGCGGTGGGCCGGGGTGGGGCGAGGCGGAGATGAGGAAGGCGAGCGCGAGGAGCCCCGTGCCGGCGGAGGAGAGGGGCGGGTGCAGCCCGAGGAGGAAGGGCGGGGGCACCCCGAGGTTAGGGTGGCGGCGGCTCGGGGAGACCGCGAGGTGGAGTACGGAGGCGGCGGCCCAGAGAGCGGCCTGGAAGGCGAAGACGGCGAGCCACCGCTGGCCGACGGCGTCGCGAGGAGCGCCGCGCGGTGGGGCCCTGTCCATGGCGGCGGTGGACGAGGGGTTTGGGGGGGAGGTTTTGAATTTTTTTTTTCTCTCCCCTTCTCTATTTGTGAGGGACCGAGCGTTTCTTCGCGTCCGAAGGGAAAAGAGAAGGGGAACGAGTGAACCGTGTGGTTTGAATGCGCGTCTTTTGTTTTCCTGTCCTCTTCGAGACCGGCGACACCTTTCATCGGGTCCGTTCGTAGCTTAGTGGTTAAGCTAATCCCAGCTCGGAGATTAGGAAGACACGGGCATATACAAATGTAGTAGTAGATGCAACGTGCTTATCAGCTTGAATAAGATGAGGGCAGCGTAGTAGGTCAAGAGGACCTGATCTCATATATCATATACGTATTTCAAATTATTATAGAAAAAGTTAACTGGGCGACCAATTGTTGGGAGAAGGATGGCAAGCAAACCTTTTTTGATGGCAGTTTTAGTTCTAAGACTAGATCAAACCATGGCAGTTTAGAAACGAAAATTGCCTTCTCTGGCCGAAACTAACATGTCACTCTGAAGAAACCGCCGTCCCCTCAAACTAAAAATGCCACTAAAATCATTCGCAAATACCACCTCCTTCTGGCGACCGTTCGCCAGGGTCCATTATTATAAGAAGCTTTTCGGATCGCTGTTGTCTATTTTCATGTCTTTGGATGAAGACATGGTGGAGGATATTCTGCAGCTCTCTCCCTTTACATAGAAGGAGGTTAATGCGGCAATATTGCAGATGAAAAACAATAAAGCACCTGGCCCTGATCGATTCCCGGTGGAATTTTATCCAAAATGTTGTGGGACGATTAAGGGCGACTTATCACCCATGTTTCAGGATATGTTTAACGGAGAGCTTCGGTTATTTAAGCCAAATTTTGGAACCATTACTTTACTTCGTAAGAAGGAAGAGGCGATGATAATTGAGCAATTTAGTACTATTTGCTTGTTTAATGTTAGTTTCAATTCGACTAACAGAGATTGCTCATACAGTCATCTGTCCTACACAAACTGCCTTCATGCCGGCCCGACATATCCTAGACGGCGTGGTCACATATCCTAGACGGGGTGGTCATTCTATATGAAACTATGCATGAAATTCATTCGAAGAAACTCGAGGGAGTTGTCTTTAAAGTGGACTTCAAGAAGGCTTAGTGTCTACGTGTCTTTGGATGAAGACATAGCGGGGGATATTCCAGAGCTCTCTCCATTTACAGAGAAGGATATTTATGCGACAATATTACAGATGAAGAATAATAAGACGCGTGGCCCTGATAGATTCTTGATGGATGGATTCCCGGCGGAATTTTACCGGATGCGTTGGGGGATGATTAAGGGAACTTATTACCAATGTTTTAGAGATTGTTTAATAGAGAGCTTAAGTTATTTAAGCTAAATTTCAGAACCACTACTTTGCTTCCTAAGAAGGAAGAGGTGATGAGAATTGAGAAATTTAGGAGTATTTGCTTGATAAATATTAGTTTTGAGAATTTTACCAAAGTGGGTATAAACCAATTAACATAGATAGCTTTTACGGTCATCCGCCCTACGCAAACTGCCTTCATGCCAAGTCGACACAGCCTAGAGGGCCGGAGTGGTCATTCTAACTATGCATGGGATTCATTTGAAGGAACTCGACGGAGTTTTCTTTAAAGTGAATTTCAAGAAGGCTTACGACAAAGTTGAGTGGCCTTTCTTGCAACAGCCATTACGTATGAAGGGCTTTGATCCCGCTTGGAGGCGACAGGTTCAGACTTTTGTTTATGGAGGAAGTGTGAGGATCAACGTGAATGATGATGTTGGTTATTATTTTAACACTAGGAAAGGTTTATGACAAAGTGATCCTTTGTCTCCAGTACTTTTTAATATAGTCATTGACAGGCTGGAAGTCCAATTAGTAGGGCTAAGGTGGATGGTCAGATAGGTGTGTTGATCCCACATCTAGTGGATGGGGGTCTTCATCCTACAAAATGCGGATGACACGATAATCTTTATTGATCATGATATGGACAAAGTGGTGAATATGAAATTGGTCTTGTGTCTTTTCGAACAAAAGTCAAGCCTTCAAATTATTTTTCATAAGGGCGAACTGTTCTGCTTTGGACGTGCCAAAGAACACGGGATCAGTTATAAACAGTTGTTCAGTTGAGAGATTGGTAAGCTCCCATTTACCTATCTCGAAATACCGATTCACCATCGTAAACTAGGTTATAAAGAGTGAAAGTGTATTGAGGAAAGATTAGAAAAAAAATTGAGTTACTGGAAAGGTAAACTGGTGTCTTATGGTGGACGATTGATCCTTGTGAATGCGGTACTTATGAGTTTACCTATGTTTATGCTTTCGTTCTTCAAAGTGCCTATAGAGGTGCAGAAAAGACTTGATTTCCATTGCTCTACATTTTTGTGGCAGAGTAATGAACATAAGGCCAAGTACTACCTTGCGAGGTGGGATATCTTGCGCCAACCTAAAGACCAAGGAGGGTGGCATTGAGGATCTTGAGATTAAGAACAGATGGTTGCTAAGTAAAAGGATTTACAGGCTTGCTACGGGGGGATGGAGTGTAGATTCAGTTATTGCATAACAAATAGCAGTTATGATGCAACCAGCCAACTGGCTCTTTTGGAAGGGTGTGATGTGGATGTTCTTTAACAGGGAAAGTTTTAAAATTGTGGATGATCGAACCACGTGCTTTCGGGAGGAAACCTAGCTTGGGGATGTGCCTTTAGCCTTATACTATTCGTCCTTGTACAATATTATGCAACACAAGGAGAGTTTTGTGAGCATAGTATTCGGTCAACTCTCTTGAATATCCCATCGGAAGAGCTCTGAGTGGCGATAAATAGACTGCTTGGCTTCATTTAGTACGTAGGTTGATGGGGTCACCTTAACTAATGAGCCAGACACGTTCCCTTGGAGGTTGACATCTTCTAGAGTATTTCTATTAAACCTATGTATATAGATCAATTTAGTTATGGGTCGGTTTTACGTTCGAAGGACATCTGGAAAGCCAAAGTACCATTACAGATTTAAATATTCATGTGGTTTGTGCATAGGGGGTTGTTCTCACTAAGTATAATCCGACAAAACGTAGATAGTAAGGTAGTAAACAATGTTGTTTATGTCATTAAGAGAAAACAGTGCACAATTTGTTTATTGCATGTCTGTTGGCTATTTTATTGTAGCATACAATTCATGTGGCATTTTACTTGTCTCCCCCCAATAGTATTGTGGCGTGCAATTGGTTGGGTAGGGTTGAGGCTAGAACTAAGGCATGGAGTTTGTGTCTCGTTGTAGGTAGTATGAAAACTATCGAAATGATTGTATTTTTAACAAAGTAAAGCTACGCAATTTTTTGCAGGTTAATTTCCATGTTACAGGATGGATTCGTACATGGTCGTTACTACATCATGCAGAAGTATGGGCGCTTATGGTATATAGGTGCAACCAATGAGAGATGATAGCACATGATACGTACAATCGATTTGGATGGCGGTTTAATAGTAGGTTATTTGTGTACGCATATATCTTTATTTATGCCGGTTGTGCCTTTTTTGGCAATTTTATACTTCACTACTCGATCTTCTTACTCATATTTTAATAAATATGGGCGTGTGCATCAAAATGATGCAGAGACCAGGATATGCCCCTTTTTGAAGAAAAAATATGTTCCATAATCACACTTTATGATGCATAACATCAAGAAAAGTCAAGACGAAGGCCAGAGGTACGAGATGCAACCCCCTGCTCAAAGGAAAACCAGGGTTCTCCTCTGCCGGTAGATTGTCAACCTTCTTCTCCCCCGCCAGCTCTGCTGGTGGGGTGTACAGGAAGTCTTAGTCATGCTCATTTAAATTACATCCAAATTAGCATCATCACAACATTGCTGACATGACAGATCACATACGACAGAGTAGAAACATCTAGCATGTAAGCATATGACACATGTCAACGGAGAAAGGTTCAGACCGTACGAGGACACCGGAAACATCGATGCAACTACATGTCTAACCATGGTGGTGAAAATGAGGTGGTCGTCTGTTGTACAAAATGTAGTCGAAGCAGGCGGGGACGAATGTTGAGAATCTAACCAAACTTGAGCGAACAGTCGCACCAAGACGCTTCCCAAAAATCTTATTGCCCTGAACCTGGTGTGGGTGGAAACGACACCTATGGAATCACTGGGACCCCTTCTACGGTTGGCGGGCGCGAGGTTGTGCAAAGAGCGGGTCTGGTAGCCAGCACAAAGATCGTTTACCCAGGTTCAGGCCGCAAGGATGCGTAATACCCTAGTCCTGCTTTGGTGTATATTTGAGTGTTCTTGAGCTTTCGAACTAGCTGTGGTGCGGGCGTTGTCCAAAAGATCCGAATCCCCCTCATGTACGCCTCGGGCCTCCTTTTATAGACAAAAGGGGTCGCCACAGTGGCACACAGGAGGTGGAAAGGTATACAGTGGCTAAGTTTATCCTCTGGCACCGTCGGACAAACACATTTAATGCGCTGCCGACGTGCCCTCTTTGCTTTATCGGGGACGGCGAGGAAGCTCGTCCCAGCTGTCGCCGCCTCATTTGGCTCCGACGCGCGTCCGAGCTAATGAGGCGTTGTAGCGCCACGTTGGCTGGCTGCTGGGCTGGCGCGGTGGCAGAGTCTTCACAAAGATCTGCATGCTGCCACACAGGTGCTTGCTGAGTTGGCCTGGGGGCTGCGCGTCGCCACGCAGGTGCCTGCCCAGTTGGTTGGGCTGACAGCTGTATGGGAACGGCGGTGGAGTCTTGGCAGATGTGGACCTGGCTATGACCCCGCGAGCGTCCTCAGCAAGGATCTTGCTGCGGCATCGCGGTCGTCCCCGCCAAGGATCTTGCCGGGGGTCTCGTGGATTTCCTTGGCCAGGATCTTGCCGAGGATCATCGTCTTATGGTCCTCATCTGATCTCGTGTGTTTATGATCTTGACAAAGATCTGCATGCCATCATGGAGGTGCCTCCCGAGCCTTGGTTCCAATGTGGTTGATGGTGTTGGAACCCTTGGGCTCAAGGGTGGCGCGCTCTGCTGGTGTTGGGAAAGTTGCCCCGACAAGGTTCTTGCCGGGGCTGCGGAGGCCGCCCCGGCAAGGGTCTTGCCGGGGGAGTCCACCTCGCCCTCTTGTTCTTTGCGTCTCTGGTCTTGGCATTGTTTTAGTTGTCTTGTGGTTCTGCTTCCTCCCTTTGCCCTGCTAAGTGTGGTCGCAGGCGCGGCTCTAACTGCCCGTGCACAAGTAGAGGGTTCAAAAGGAGAGCCCCTACTTTTGTACACCGATAGGAGCCCCCGGGCCTGGGCCACACATAAGCGCAACGCGTTGTTGGGCTAGGCCCAGAACGGTGCGCGGCCAGGCGGGGCGGATTTTTACCGCAGTAACTCCTTCGCTCGCTTGCGCTCCCCCACGACCCGCGTTGAATGCGCGTCGTGGAGGGCCGTGCGTGACGTGGGGATCGTGCGTGGGGCGACCGCTGCCCTCATGCGTCACATCGTGGTAAATGGTAACGAAGCGTCCCGCGCCTTCCCCATAAAAAAGGAGAAACTGCGGGCGCGACGCCCATTTACCCCCCGTGCTCTCTCCAATCTTGGAACCGTCGTCCCTCCCTTCTCCCTTCTCAAGCTCTTGCTTTCGCTCGCCGCCGTCGCGCCTTTGCTGTCCCTCATACTTCGTCTCCCTCAACCGCCATGGCACCCAAAACCAGTAAAGGCAAGGGAGTGGCCAAGGATGCCGGGGGGAAGGAGGCACCGGAGAGCGAGTTGGTAGCGCGGTGGACGTAGTTCGCCTACTTTCCTTCGACGGTCGACGCGGTCCACCTCCGGGACTACTTCAAGCCCCTGTGGGGGTGCAAGACGAAGGGGCACCCTGCCACGCGCATCATCTCCGCCGGTTTCGCCGAGGCCGGCTCGAATCGGTACCCATTCTTCCTTGACTATTTTTCCTGCGGGCTCTGCCCCCCTTTCTTCGATTTCTTCAATGACGTCGTGCACACCTACGGCTTCCACCTTCTGGATTTCACTCCAAATCCCGTGGCGTGCATGGCCCTTTTTGCCCATCTCTGTGAGGGCTTCGCCGGAGTGCATCCCAGCACGACACTTTTCCGCCACTACTTCTATCCTCGTATCCAAAAGGGAGGTGCCATCTCCGGTTGTGTCGCCTGGATCCCAAGGAACCAGGAGAATGGGACATAATCGGAGGGCGCTCAGAAGGAGAGGTGGGAGGAGTGGCGGGGCCGGTGGTCCTAGATTGAGGAGGAGGATCCGCAGGAATTTTGCCGGGTTCGCCAGGCGCCGCCGGTTCGCAGAGATGATTGGAGCAATGTCGACGCCGATGATGAGAAGCTCACGATCTCCGCCACCAGGATTCATCGCCTCACTGTGGCCGGGCTCACCCTTGAGATGATTGGGGCGGATTTCATCCGTCACCGAATTGCTCCACTGCACAACAAGGGGAGGCCGGCCTGGCTCTTCACGAACGCAGCCGACATCATGAGGCTTCGCCTTGGCTTGGACCACAACCTTGTTGGAAATATGCCCTAGAGGCAATAATAAAATGGTTATTATTGTATTTCCTTGTTCATGATAATTGTCTATTGTTCATGCTATAATTGTATTAACTAGAAACCGTAATACATGTGTGAATACATAGACCACAACATGTCCCTAGTAAGCCTCTAGTTGACTAGCTCGTTGATCAATAGATGGTTATGGTTTCCTGACCATGGACATTGGATGTCATTGATAACGGGATCACATCATTAGGATAATGATGTGATGGACAAGACCCAATCCTAAGCATAGCACAAGATCGTGTAGTTCGTTTGCTAAGAGCTTTTCTAATGTCAAGTATCGTTTCCTTAGACCATGAGAGTGTGCAACTCCCGGATACTGTAGGAATGCTTTGGGTGTACCAAACGTCACAACTTAACTGGGTGGCTACAAAGGTGCACTACAGGTATCTCCGAAAGTGTTTGTTGGGTTGGCACGAATCGAGACTGGGATTTGTCACTCCGTATGACGGAGAGGTATCTCTGGGCCCACTCGGTAATGCATCATCATAATGAGCTCAATGTGATTAATGAGTTAGCCACGGGATCATGCGTTACAGAACGAGTAAAGAGACTTACCGGTAACGAGATTGAATGAGGTATTGGGATACCGACGATCGAATCTCGGGCAAGTAACATACCGATAGACAAAGGGAATTGTATACGGGATTGATTGAATCCCCGACATCGTGGTTCATCCGATGAGATCATCGTGGAACATGTGGGAGCCAATATGGGTATCCAGATGCCGCTATTGGTTATTGGCCGGAGAGGTGTCTCGGTCATGTCTGCATGGTTCCCGAACCCGTAGGGTGTACACACTTAAGGTTCGGTGACGCTAGAGTTGTTATGGGAAATAGTATGTGGTTACCGAAGGTTGTTCGGAGTCCCGGATGAGATCCCGAACATCACGAGGAGTTCCGGAATGGTCCGGAGGTAAAGATTTATATATGGGAAGTCACCATACGGTCACCGGAAATATTCGGGGGTATACCGGTATTGTACCGGGACCACCGGAGGGGTTCCGGGGGTCCACCGGGAGGGTCCACCTGCCCCGGAGGGCCTTATGGGCTTAGGTGGAAGGGAACCAGCCCTTAGTGGGCTGTGCGCCTAGGGCCCATGCGCCTAGGGTTTTGGGGGAACCCTAAAGGGGGGGCGCCCCCTTGCTTGGTGGGCAAGCCACCTTCCCCTGGCCGCCGCCCCTCCCACCAGATGGGATCTAAGGGGGCCGGCCCCCCTCTCCCTTGCCCCTATATATAGTGGAGGGGTGGGAGGGCAGCCAGACCTTTCCCAAGGCGCAGCCCTCTCCTCCTCCAACTCCTCCTCCTCCTCCATAGTGCTTAGCGAAGCTCTGCCGGAGAACCACGAGCTCCATTGCCACCACGCCGTCGTGTTGCTGGAGTTCTCCCTCAACTTCTCCTCTCCCCTTGCTGGATCAAGAAGGAGGAGACGTCCCCAGGCTGTACGTGTGTTGAACGCGGAGGCGCCGTCCGTTTGGCGCTAGATCGGATCTTCCGCGATTTGAATCGCCGCGAGTACGACTCCATCAACCGCGTTCTTGTAACGCTTCCGCTTAGCGATCTTCAAGGGTATGAAGATGCACTCTCTCTCTCTCATTGCTAGCATCTCCTAGATTGATTTTGGTGACACGTAGGAAAGTTTTGAATTATTACTACGTTCCCCAACAGTGGTATCAGAGCTAGGTCTATGCGTACATTCTATGCACGAGTAGAACACAAAGTAGTTGTGGGCGATGATTTGTTCAATTTGCTTACCGTTACTAGTCTTATCTTGATTCGGCGGCATTGTGGGATGAAGCGGCCCGGACCGACCTTACACATACTCTTACGTGAGACAGGTTCCACCGACTGACATGCACTTGATGCATAAGGTGGCTAGCGGGTGTCTGTCTCTCCCACTTTAGTCGGATCGGATTCGATGAAGAGGGTCCTTATGAAGGGTAAATAGCAATTGACATATCACCGTTGTGGCTTTTGCGTAGGTAAGAAACGTTCTTGCTAGAAACCCTTAGCAGCCACGTAAAACATGCAACAACAATTAGAGGACGTCTAACTTGTTTTTGCAGGGTATGCTATGTGATGTGATATGGCCAAAAGGATGTGATGAATTATATATATGTGATGTATGAGATTGATCATGTTCTTGTAATAGGAATCACGACTTGCATGTCGATGAGTATGACAACCGGCAGGAGCCATAGGAGTTGTCTTAATTTATTGTATGACCTGCGTGTCAATGAAAAATGCCATGTAGTTACTTTACTTTATTGCTAACCGTTAGCCATAGTAGTAGAAGTAATAGTTGGCGAGACAACTTCATGAAGACACGATGATGGAGATCATGATGATGGAGATCATGGTGTCATGCCGGTGACGAAGGTGATCATGCCGCGCCTCGAAGATGGAGATCAAAAGGCGCAAGATGATACTGGCTATATCATGTCACTTTATGATTTGCATGTGATGTTTGTCATGTTTGCATCATATTTGCTTAGAACGACGGTAGCATAAATAAGATGATCCCTCACTAAAATTTCAAGAGATGTGTTCCCCCTAACTGTGCACCGTTGCGAAGGTTCGTTGTTTCGAAGCACCACGTGATGATCGGGTGTGATAGATTCTAACGTTCGCATACAACGGGTGTAAGCCAGATTTACACATGCGAAACACTTAGGTTGACTTGACGAGCCTAGCATGTACAGACATGGCCTCGGAACACAAGAGACCGAAAGGTCGAACATGAGTCGTATAGTAGATACGATCAACATGGAGATGTTCACCGTTGATGACTAGTCCGTCTCACGTGATGATTGGACACGGTCTAGTCGATTCGGATCATGTATCACTTAGATGACTAGAGGGATGTCTATCTAAGTGGGAGTTCATTAAATAATCAGATGAACTTAATTATCATGAACATAGTCAAAAGGTCTTTGCAAATTATGTCGTAGCTTATGTTTTGGTTCTACTGTTTAAGATATGTTCCTAGAGAAAATTTAGTTGAAAGTTGATAGTAGAAATTATGCGGACTGGGTCCGTAAACTGAGGATTATCCTCATTGCTGCGCAGAAGGCTTATGTCCTTAATGCACCGCTCGGTGTGTGAACCTCGAGCGTCGTTTGTGGATGTTGCGAACATCTGACATACATGTTTTGATGACTATGTGATAGTTCAGTGCGTAATGTTAAACGGTTTAGAATTGAGGCACCGAAGACATTTTGAAACGTCGCGGAACATATGAGATGTTCCAAGAGCTGAAATTGGGATTTGAAGCCCGTGCCCACGTCAAGAGGTGTGAGACCTCCGACAAGTTTCTTAAGCCTGCAAACTAAGAGAGAAAAGCTCAATCGTTGAGCATGTGCTCAGATTGTCTGACTACTACAATCGCTTGAATCGAGTGGGAGTTGTCTTCCACATGAGATAGTGATGGTTCTCCAAAGTCACTGCCACCAAGCTACTAGAGCTTCATGATGAACTATAACATATCAGGGATAGATATGATGATCCTTGAGCTATTCGCGATGTTTGACACCGTGAAAGTAGAAATCAAGTAGGAGCATCAATTGTTGATGGTTAGTAAAACCACTAGTTTCAAGAAAGGCAAGGGCAAGAAGGGATACTTCATGAAACGGCAAATCAGTTGCTGCTCTAGTGAAGAAACCCAAGGTTGAACCCAAACCCGAGACTAAGTGCTTCTGTAATGAGGGGAACGGTCACTGAAGAAGAACTACCCTAGATACTTGGTAGATGAGAAGGTAGGCAAGGTCGACAGAAGTATATTGGATATACATTATATTAATGTGTACTTTACTAGTACTCCTAGTAGCACCAGGGTATTAGATACCGGTTCGGTTGCTAAGTGTTGGTAACTCGAAATAAAAGGCTACGGAATAAATGGAGACTAGCTAAAGGTGAGATGACGATATGTGTTGGAAGTGTTTCCAAGGTTGATATGATCAAGCATCGCATGCTCCCTCTACCATCGAGATTGGTGTTAAACCTAAATAATTGTTATTTGGTGTTTGCGTTGAGCATAGACATGATTGGATTATGTTTATCGCAATAGGTTATTCATTTAAGGAGAATAATGGTTACTCTGTCTATTTGAATAATACCTTCAATGGTCTTGCACCTAAAATGAATGGTTTATTGAATCTCGATCATAGTGATACACATGTTCATGCCAAAAGATATAAGATAGTAATGATAGTACCACATACTTGTGGCACTGCCACTTGAGTCATATTGGTATAAAACGCATGAAGAAGCTCCATGTTGATGGATCTTTGGACTCACTCGTTTTTGAAAAGATTGAGACATGCGAACCATGTCTATTAGTATATATGCATGAAGAAACTCCATACAGATGGATCGTTTGGACTCACTTGATTTTGAATCACTTGAGACATGCAAATCATAACACATGGGCAAGATGACTGAAAGGCCTCATTTTCAGTAAGATGGAACAAGAAAGCAACTTGTTGGAAGTAATACATTTTGATGTGTGCAGTCCAATGAGTGCTGAGGCATGCAGTGGATATCGTTATGTTCTTACTTCACAGATGATTTGAGTAGATGCTGAGTATATTTACTTGATAAAACACAAGTCTGAATTATTGAAAGGTTCAAGTAATTTCAGAGTGAAGTTGAAGATCGTCGTGACAAGATGATAAAATGTCTGTGATATGATCATAGAGATGAATATCTGAGTTACGAGTTTGGCACACAATTAACAAATTGTGGAAATTGTTTCACGACTAATACCGCCTGGAACACCATAGTGTGATGGTGTGTCCGAACATCATAACTGCACCCTATTGGATATGGTGCATACCATGATGTCTCTTATCGAATTACACTATCGTTTATGGGTTAAGCATTAGAGACAACCGCATTCACTTTAAATAGGGCACCACGCAATTCCGTTGAGACGACACCGTATGAACTATGGTTTAGAGAAACCTAAGCTGTCGTTTCTTAAAAGTTTGGGGCTGCGACGCTTATGTGAAAAAGTTTCAGGCTGATAAGCTCGAACCCAAAGCGGATAAATGCATCTTCATAGAATACCCAAAACAGTTGGGTATACCTCCTATTTCAGATCTGGAAGCAAAGGTGATTGTTTCTATAAACGGGTCCTTTCTCGAGGAAAAGTTTCTCTCGAAAGGATTGAGTGGGAGGATGGTGGAGACTTGATGAGGTTATTGAACCGTCACTTCAACTAGTGTGTAGCAGGGCACAAGAAGTTGTTCCTATGGTACCTACACCAATTGAAGTGGAAGCTTATGATAGTGATCATGAAACTTCAGATCAAGTCACTACCAAACCTCGTAGGACGACAAGGATGTGTACTACTTCAGAGTGATACGTAATCCTGTCTTGGAAGTCATGTTGCTAGACAACAATGAACCTACGAGCTATGGAGAAGCGATGGTGGGCCCAGATTCCGACGAATGGCTCGAGGCCATAAAATCCGAGAGAGGATCCATGTATAAAAACAAAGTACAGACTTTGGAAGAACTACTTGATGGTCGTAAGGCTGTTGGGTGCAGATGGATTTTAAAAGGAAGACAGACAATGATGGTAAGTGTCACCATTAAGAAAGCTCGACTTGTCGTTAAGATGTTTTCCGACAAGTTCAAGGAGTTGACTGCGATGAGACTTTCTCACTTGTAGCGATGCTAATAGTCTGTTGGAATTATATTAGCAGTTACTGCATTATTTATGAAATCCTGTAGATAGGATGTCAAAACATTGTTTCCTCGACGATTTTCTTGAGGAAAGGTTGTATGTGATACAACCAGAAGGTTTTGTCAATCCTGAAAGATGCTAACAAGTATGCAAAGCTCCAGCAATCCTTCTAAGGACTGGAGTAAGCATCTCGGAGTTGGAATGTACGCTTTGATGTGATGATCAAAGATTTTGGGTTTTTACAAAGTTTATGAGAAACTTGTATTTCCAAAGAAGTGACTGGGAGCACTATAGAATTTCTGATGAGTATATGTTGTTGACATATTGTTGATCAGAAATGATGTAGAATTTCTGGAAAACATACAGGGTTATTTGAAAAGTGTTTTTAATGCAAAACCTGGATTAAGCTACTTTAACATTGAGCATCAAGATCTATAAGGATAGATCGAAAACGCTTAATAGTACTTTCAAATGAATACATACCGTGACAAGATTTTGAAGGAGTTCAAAATAGATCAGCAAAGAAGGAGTTCTTGGCTGTGTTTCAAGGTGTGAGTATTGAGTAAGACTCAAGAGCTGACCACGGCAGAAGAGAGAGAAAGGACGAAGGTCGGCCCCTATGCTTTAGACGTAGGCTCTACAATATGCTATGCTGTGTACCGCACCTGAAGTGTGCCTTGCCATGAGTTAGTCAAGGGGTACAATAGTGATCCAGGAAGGGATCACATGACAGCGGTCGAACTTATCCTTAGTATCTAGTGGACTAAGGAATTTTCTCGATTATGGAGGTGGAAAAGGAGTTCGTCGTAAAGGGTTACGTCGATGCAAACTTTGACACTAATCCGGATGACTCTGAGTAGTAAACCGGATTTGTATAGTAGAGCAGTTATTTGGAATAGCTCCAAGTAGCGCGTGGTAGCTGCATCTACAAGATGACATAGAGATTTGTAAAGCACACACGGATCTGAAAGGTTCAGACCCGTTGACTAAAACCTCTCTCGTAAGCATAACATGATCAAACCCTAGAACTCATTGAGTGTTAATCACATGGTGATGTGAACTAGATTATTGACTCTAGTAAACTCTTGGGTATTAGTCACATGGCGATGTGAACTTTGAGTGTTAATCACATGGTAATGTGAACTAGATTATTGACTCTAGTGCAAGTGGGAGACTGTTGGAAATATGCCCTAGAGGCAATAATAAAATGGTTATTATTGTATTTCCTTGTTCATGATAATTGTCTATTGTTCATGCTATAATTGTATTAACTGGAAACCGTAATACATGTGTGAATACATAGACCACAACATGTCCCTAGTAAGCCTCTAGTTGACTAGGTCGTTGATCAATAGATGGTTATGGTTTCCTGACCATGGACATTGGATGTCATTGATAACGGGATCACATCATTAGGAGAATGATGTGATGGACAAGACCCAATCCTAAGCATAGCACAAGATCGTGTAGTTCGTATGCTAAGAGCTTTTCTAATGTCAAGTATCGTTTCCTTAGACCATGAGATTGTGCAACTCCCGGATACTGTAGGAATGCTTTGGGTGTACCAAACGTCACAACGTAACTGGGTGGCTATAAAGGTGCACTACAGGTATCTCCGAAAGTGTCTGTTGGGTTGGCATGAATCGAGACTGGGATTTGTCACTCCGTATGACGGAGAGGTATCTCTAGGCCCACTCGGTAATGCATCATCATAATGAGCTCAATGTGACTAATGAGTTAGCCACGGGATCATGCGTTACAGAATGAGTAAAGAGACTTACCGGTAACGAGATTGAACGAGGTATTGGGATACCGACGATCGAATCTCGGGCAAGTAACATACCGATAGACAAAGGGAATTGTATACGGGATTGATTGAATCCCCGACATCGTGGTTCATCCGATGAGATCATCGTGGAACATGTGGGAGCCAATATGGGTATCCAGATGCCGCTATTGGTTATTGGCCGGAGAGGTGTCTCGGTCATGTCTGCATGGTTCCCGAACCCGTAGGGTCTACACACTTAAGGTTCGGTGACGCTAGAGTTGTTATGGGAAATAGTATGTGGTTGCCGAAGGTTGTTCGGAGTCCCGGATGAGATCCGGACGTCACGAGGAGTTTCGGAATGGTCCGGAGGTAAAGATTTATATATGGGAAGTCACCATACGGTCACCGGAAATATTCGGGGGTATACCGGTATTGTACCGGGACCACCGGAGGGGTTCCGGGGGTCCACCGGGAGGGTCCACCTGCCCCGGAGGGCCTTATGGGCTGTAGGTGGAAGGGAACCAGCCCTTAGTGGGCTGGGTGCCAACCCCCCTAGGGCCCATCCGCCTAGGGTTTTGGGGGAACCCTAAAGGGGGGGCGCCCCCTTGCTTGGGGGGCAAGCCACCTTCCCCTGGCCGCCGCCCCTCCCACCAGATGGGATCTAAGGGGGGCGGCCCCCCCTCTCCCTTGCCCCTATATATAGTGGAGGGGTGGGAGGGCAGCCAGACCTTTCCCAAGGCGCAGCCCTCTCCTCCTCCAACTCCTCCTCCTCCTCCGTAGTGCTTAGCGAAGCTCTGCCGGAGAACCACGAGCTCCATTGCCACCACGCCGTCGTGTTGCTGGAGTTCTCCCTCAACTTCTCCTCTCCCCTTGCTGGATCAAGAAGGAGGAGACGTCCCCGGGCTGTACGTGTGTTGAACGCGGAGGCACCGTCCGTTTGGCGCTAGATCGGATCTTCCGCGATTTGATAGTACGACTCCATCAACCGCGTTCTTGTAACGCTTCCGCTTAGCGATCTTCAAGGGTATGAAGATGCACTCCCTCTCTCTCATTGCTAGCATCTCCTAGATTGATCTTGGTGACACGTAGGAAAATTTTGAATTATTACTACGTTCCCCAACAAACCTCACGGTGATCAGGCACGCCCACTTGTGCCAGAGGCTTTTCTAGCTCGACATGCACTGCGACGGCAGGGCCGAGATGTCCGGCAAGGCCGCGAAGGCCGGCAAGGTCGTTAAGGGGCCCCTGTTTGGGTTGCTGGCGGGGGTGGTCCCGCTGAGCAACAACTCCCGCCGAACCAACATCATCGCCATGATGCCAGACTTCAATGCGCACGGCCTTGACCCGAATTGGGCCGAGCCGGGGGTGGATCAGGTGCAGGAGTTCTTCGACAACCTATCGGAGAAGTACGTCCATGCCAAGCCGCTGCTCATCCAGGACACGTCCCAAGTGGAGCTGGATTACATCACCGCCAGGGCGGCGGAGGCGGAGCTCGCCAAGGGGGCCGGCAGCGCCGGCCACGTGGAGGACGAGGCCTAGGCTGCCGCGGAGGAGAAGGAGCTTGTCAGATGGGCGGAGTTTGCTGGGGAGGCCAGCAGCGCCCACACCGGGCCCCCTCTCATCGAAGACGTGGTCGACGAGTCGACCGAGGAAGAGGCCGAGGCTGACGACCCTTCGGCCTTGGAAAAAAGGCGTGTCCTGCGGCGGGCCAGCTTTGGTGAGCCGGTCCGGCCCGGCAGGATCGAGCAGCGGCAAGAAGTCCAGGGGAGTCCGTGCGCCTGACGAGGGCCACGGCAGCAAAGAAGGTGGTGAAGGCCGCGATGGCGAAGAGGAAAGCGACTGCCTCTTCTTCGTCCAGGCGCCCTCGGACTCCACCCGCTTCTCCTCCTCCCGCAGATGACGACACGGAGGTCGTCTTCGACTTCGGGTCCCTTAGCCCGAGGAGGAAGAGGAAGGCAACGGAAGAGGAAGCGGAAGATGAGTAACATCTTGTCTTTTGTCATCTCCGTCCCCTCAGTCCGTGCCGCTTTTCTTGACTCGTTTTCATCTTTGCAGGGATGTGGAGACGCTGGCCCAGAGGGTGGCGAAGAGAGCCAGGGCCTCGTTGGGCGGCCAGCCCCCGACGGGCACCTCGAGCACGCCGCTGGTGGTTGAGAGCAGCCCGGAGAGCAGCCACCGGCGTAGACCCCGCGTCAGCCCCCAGCGTAAGTCTATCACTCACTCCTTCATTGATGAACTTTGGGGGGTGTACCTTTGATGCCAATCTTGCCGGGTTTGCAGGAGAAGAACGGCAACGGGAGGAGCCGCCGAGGGCTACCCCCAACATGCCGCCCCTCTCGACCACGCCACCCCGGGGGGCGTCCCCGGCAAGGGCATCCACCACCGAGCCCACGCCGATGGAGGAGGAGGAGACGAACTTGGGTGCCGGCGGCCCCACCCTGGCAACGAACGTTGGCGGGGAGGGCGCCACTTCTTCCTAGCCCGGTGCGAGTAAGTTTGTTCGCATTCTGTCCTTGTTCTTCTTTCTTTCTTTTTCTCGGGCCCTGACCTTGGCTCCGCCTCATTGCCTTTCTTGGTGTCCAGGCCCCTCCTCGGCGGACCAGGAGGATATCGACACCGTCATCGGGGAGGTCGCCAGGGACGCCGAGGCCGAGGCCGAGAAGATCGCCGCCGAGGAGGCCGCCAAGGGTGTCGGTGTCAAAACCGGCGGATCTCGGGTAGGGGGTCCCGAACTGTGCGTCTAGGATTGATGGTAACAGGAGATGGGGGACACGATATTTACCCAGGTTCGGGCCCTCTCTATGGAGGTAATACCCTACTTCCTGCTTGATTGATCTTGATGAATATGAGTATTACAAGAGTTGATCTACCACGAGATCGTAATGGCTAAACCCTAGAAGTCTAGCCTATGTGAATATGGTAATGAATCTGTCCTATCCGGACTATGCTCTCCGGTTTATATAGACACCGGAGAGATCTAGGGTTACATGGGGTCGGTTACATAAGAAGGAATCTTCACAGCTGGTCGCCTAGCTTGCCTTCCACGCCAAGGAAAATCCAACCCAGACACGGGTATGGTCTTCGGCTTTCGTATCTTCATAGCTCCTCAGTCCGGCCTAATGAGTAACAGGCCGGACGCCCGAGGACCCCTTAGTCCAGGACTCCCTCAGTAGCCCGTGAACCTGGCTTCAATGATGAGGAGTCCGGCGCGCATATTGTCTTCGGCATTGCAAGGCGGGTTCCCCTTTTTTCCGAACTCCAAGATAGTCTTCAGATGTGATGATTGTATCCGGACCTGTTATACACCACACACAACCGCAGAGGGAATATAATATTTGCACGAATCTAATTTGTTGACAGCTTCTTTACAACACGACATCGCGTCTGTCCGGTTATAATTTCGAACCGTTTTTCTTCTGCCATCCCATGTTTCGAGACTTGCTATTGGCATGTCTTGTCGAAGCAGAGATCGTGTCCCCTTATTGCGGGATTCTCATCGATGCGGGCATGGGTAACCCAACCGTGCCGTTCACACAGCCCTTGGGAATAGGCAATTCTTAAGGCGAGTGAGGAGGCATCTAATGTTTGCTGCCTTTATAAGAGGATAAGGATTCCCTCTTCCTCTTCTCACGCTTTCTCTCCGTCTCCGCCTTCCCGATCTCGAGCTCCAGCGCCCAAGTTCTCATCTCCTTTCCACTCAAGCAACCATGTTCGGATTCGGCGGTCAGGGCAAGTGGATGGTCTCCTCCGTCAAGGAGGAGGACATTACTGAGCTCCGAGCGGTCGGATATCTGGCGAAGGGAATAACCCACCGCTTGTCGGCCAAGGGACAAATCGTCCCAACGCCAGAGCCCGACGAGAGGGTAGTATTCCCTCCTCATTTCTTCCGCGGGTTGGGGTTTCCACTCCACCCTTTCTTCCGCGCGCTGATGTATTATTACGGGATAGATTTCCATGATCTGTCCCCGAATTCCTTCCTCAACATCTCGGCGTTTATCGTCGTGTGCGAGGCCTTCCTCCACATCCATCCCCACTTCGGGCTGTGGCTCAAAGTCTGCAACGTGAAGCCGAAGGTGGTGGACGGCCAGCACGCGGAGTGCGGGGGAGCCATGGTGAGCAAGCTATCCAACGTCTCCTGGCCCAAAGGCACTTTTGTGGAGACAGTAAAGGAATGGCAGAAGCAGTGGTTCTACATCACAGAACCTCGCGGCACCACCTGGGCCGCGACTGCCGAATTCCGCTCCGGGGCTCCCATGCGACTCACCTCCTGGGTCGAGAAGAGTCCGGACTAGTGTTCACCTGACGAGCTGATAGCACTGCAGACGCGCATTCAAATCATGGTGACCAAGAACGTCAAGCTCGTTGACGTCATCCAGGTGATGCTGGTCCGCCGGATTCTTCCGTGCCAGCGCCGAAGCCGCCCTTTGTGGGAGTTCAATTCAAAGAAGCACCAGACCTTGGTAAGGCTCTTCGAGACTACTCACGAAGGCGCCTGGAAGTTGCTTTTTAAGGGCAACGAGAAGCCACCGGCCACGGATTCAGACTGTGGCCACGATTGTACACACCACGCCAGCAAGGTATGTTATTTCTGATGTATCCCCAACCTCATCATTTCGAGGGTGATGTCTGAGCTTTTATTATGGTTCCTTTAGGATTGGATGGAGAGGGCGAAGCAGATCCAGTGTCCGGCTCCGCTGCCCGAAGAATCGGTCATCCCACGCCTAGCGGAGATGCTGGTGCCGGCGCCATACAAGGCACCGGAGAAGAAGGCCAAGAAGAAGGCCAAGGGGGCCAAGAGTGGCCCCCGTCGCAAGGGCACTTCGGACGCGACGTCCGAAGACGACGAGGCCCATTCCTCCGTCCCTGAGGACAACGACAAGGAGGAGGAGGAGGAAAACAACCCTCCCGAGGACAAGAAGAAGAAGAGGGCGGCCTCGGCACATCCGGAGGCGAAAGCGCCCAAAAAGGGGAAGGGTGCCCCCGCGGTCAACACCGCATGGGACGTTGACAGTAGTCCGGAACGGCGCCCCCGCACTAAGCCCCAGGCCGCGTCGTAAGTGACAGGGCTCGCTCATGCGCACATCCAACCGTTTCTCTCCATTGTCTTGATGTAATTAACTGTACTATTGCAGTCCGGCCCGCGACCTTAATCGAGCGATCCTCGTCTGGAGGTTCATTGGCTCCGTCGGAGATGGCGAGCCCGTCGCCACCGCCTGCTTACTCCCCCGGGGCCAGGGACGACACCGAAGTGTTGTCCCGGAGGGCCGATCCGAACCATGGAGGAGCCCAGGACGCTGTCGGGGAGGCACCACGAGGCGAAGCCTCCACTGCCGGACACATGGAGGAGACGATCCCCATGGAAACTGGCGAAGAGGGCCGCATCCAGCTTGGCCCTCAACCGAATACGATTCCGGAGACCCATATGGCTCCGGAGTCGGGCGAGTAGCCCCCTTTGAAGGAGGGGGCGTGCCGCTTCCGCCGGTGGTCCCTGTCCATCCAGGGGCGCCGGACAACCTGATGGAGGCGCTGCGAGGCGCCTCCATTATGGACGAGCACCGTGTCCTTATGGGCGCGGTGATTGAGAAGGTTCAGTCCGCCAAGAGTGGACTGAACGAGGCCTGCAGCAACCTGTTGACAGGTTTTGAGGTAAGTGACATAGAAAGAGAAAAAAACCTGTAGTCAGTAGCCCCTGAGACACTGTCCGGCAAGAAGAGCCGGACAGAGGATCTATTGTAGGAGACTAACATAGCATGTATGTGATACGTCTCCGTCGTATCTACTTTTCCAAACACTTTTGCCCTTGTTTTGGACTCTAACTTGCATGATTTGAATGGAACTAACCCGGACTGACGCTGTTTTCAGCAGAATTGCCATGATGTTATTTATGTGCAGAAACAAAAGTTCTCGGAATGACCTGAAACTCCGCGGAACTTATTTTTGGAAAATAATAAAAATACTGGAAGAAGAATCCACGTCAGGGGGGCCTCCACCTATCCACGAGGGTGGGGGGCGCGCCCCCTGCCTCGTGGGCCCCCTGACGCTCCACCGACCTCAACTCCAACTCCATATATTCATGTTCGGGGAGAAAAAATCAGAGAGAAAGATTCATCGCGTTTTACGATACGGAGCCGCCGCCAAGCCCTAAAACCTCTCGAGAGGGCTGATCTGGAGTCCGTTCGGGGCTCTGGACAGGGGAATCATCCTCCATCACCAATTTCACGATGCTCACCGCCGTGCGTGAGTAATTCCATCGTAGGCTTGCTGGACGGTGATGGGTTGGATGAGATTTATCATGTAATCGAGTTAGTTTTGTTAGGGTTTGATCCCTAGTATCCACTATGTTCTGAGATTGATGTTGCTATGACTTTGCTATGCTTAATGCTTGTCACTAGGGCCCGAGTGCCATGATTTCAGATCTGAACCTATTATGTTTTCATGAATATATGTGAGTTCTTGATCCTATCTTGCAAGTCTATTGTCACCTACTATGTGTTATGATCCGGCAACCCCGAAGTGACAATAATCGGGACCACTCCCGGTGATGACCGTAGTTTGAGGAGTTCATGTATTCACTATGTGTTAATGCTTTGGTCCGGTACTCTATTAAAAGGAGGCCTTAATATCCCTTAGTTTCCATTAGGACCCCGCTCCCACGGGAGGGTAGGACAAAAGATGTCATGCAAGTTCTTTTCCATAAGCATGTATGACTATATTCGGAATACATGCCTACATTACATTGATGAATTGAGCTAGTTCCGTGTCACCCTGTGTTATGGTTGTTACATGATGAACCGCATCCGGCATAATTCTCCATCACCGATCCAATGCCTACGAGCTTTTCACATATTGTTCTTCGCTTATTTACTTTTCCGCTGCTACTGTTACAATCACTACAAAACCCAAAAATATTACTTTTGCTACCGTTACCGATACTATCATATTACTTTGCTACTAAATACTTTGCTGCAGATACTAAGTTATCCAGGTGTGGTTGAATTGACAACTCAACTGCTAATACTTGAGAATATTCTTTGGCTCCCCTTGTGTCGAATCAATAAATTTGGGTTGAATACTCTACCCTCGAAAACTATTGCGATCCTCTATACTTGTGGGTTATCAAGACTATTTCTGGCACCGTTGCCGGGGAGCATAGCTCTATTCTTTGAGTCACTTGGGATTTATATCTGCTGGTCACTATGAAGAACCTGAAAGATGCGAAAACAAAAATTTATCCCTCAACTACGAGGGGAGGTAAGGAACTGCCATCTTGCTCTGCACTTGATTCACCTTCTGTTTTGAGTAAGCTTGCGACACCTAAACCTGCTTCTGCTATTAATTATGATATGTCGCATGTTATTGATGATGCCACTTCTGCTATGCATGATACTTATGATGAAACTACTTCTATGCTTGATACTACTGTGCCACTTGGTGAATTTCTTGATGAACAACTTGCTAGGGCTAGAGAGAATGAAATTATTGAAACTGATAATATTGAAGATAGTGATGATGAAGACTCTCCCCCTAATAAATATGAATTGCCTGTTGTGCCTGAGGGTTATGTTCTGGATGAAGAATCTGCTAGAGCCATTCTTGCTTGCAATGATAGAAGTGATCTTAAGAAATTATTAGCTAAATGGAAGCAGCAATCTCTTAATGCTAGAATGAAACCTGACCCTGCTTTTGCTACTTCACCTGTCTGTGTTACTGATAAGGATTAGGAATTCTTTGTTGATCCTGATATAATTACTTTGGTTGAATCTGATCCTTTTTATGGCTATGAATCTAAAACTGTTGTGGCACATCTTACTAAATTAAATGATATAGCCACCCTGTTCACTAATGATGAGAGAACTCGCTAACTTTATATCCTTAAAATATTTCCGTTCTCATTAAAGGGTGATGCTAAGGTATGGTTTAGTTCTCTTGATCCTGGATGTGTGCGTAGTCCCCAGGATATGATTTATTACTTCTCTGCTAAATATTTCCCTGCTCATAAGAAACAAGCTGCTTTAAGGGATATATATAATTTTGTGCAAATTGAAGAAGAGAGTCTCCCACAAGCTTGGGGGAGGCTTCTCCAATTACTTAATGCTTTGCCTGATCATCCTCTTAAGAAAAATGAAATACTTGATATCTTTTATAATGGACTAACCGAAGCTTCCAGAGATTACCTGGATAGTTGTGCTGGTTCTATTTTCAGGGAAAGAACACTGGATGAAGTTGAAATTCTATTGAATAATATGTTGACCAATGAAAATAATTGGACACTTCCTGAGCCAGTTCCTGAGCCTATTCCTAAACCAACTCCGAAGAAGAGGGGTGTTCTATTTCTCAGTCCTGAGGATATGCAAGAGGCAAAGAAATCTATGAAAGAAAAAGGTATTAAAGCTGAAGATGTTAAGAATTTACCTCCTATTGAAGAAATACATGGTTTAAATTTACCGCCTGTTGAAGAAACATATGATTTTAATCCTTCACCTATTGAAGAAACTCATGGTCTTGATAACCCGACACAGGTAGTAAAGGTAAATTCTCTCTATAGATATGATAAAGCTGAAATCCCTCCTATTAAGTTTGCTAGCCAATGTTTGGATGAGTTTGATAACTTTAATGCTTATTTTGGTAGACAATTAAAACAAAATGCTTATATGATCGAATACTTGGGTGATTATATGTCTAGAGTTAAAGGTGAACTTAAACTCATTAGTAAACATGCTTCTATGGTTACCACTCAAGTAGAACAAGTACTTAAAGCTCAAAATGATTTGCTCAATGAATTAAATAGTAAGAAAAATGATTTTGCTGTTAGAGTGGCTACTAGAACTGGTAAAATGACTCAGGAACCTTTGTATCCTGAAGGCCATCCTAAGAGAATTGAGCAAGATTCTCAGAGAAATAATATAGATGCACCTAGTCCTTCTAAAAAGAAGAAAAAGAAAAATGATAGGACTTTACATGCCTCTAATGAACCTATTGCTGAAACACCTGAGAATCCAAATGATATTTCTATTTCTGATGCTGAAACACAATCTGGTAATGAACATGAACCAAGTGATAATGTTAATGATGATGCTAAACCTAGCAATGATAATGATGTAGAAATTGAACCCGCTGTTGATCTTGATAACCCACAATCAAAGAATCAACGTTATGATAAAAGAGACTTTGTTGCTAGGAAACATGGCAAAGAAAGAGAACCATGGGTTCAGAAACCCATGCCTTTTCCTCCCAAACCATCCAAGAAAAAGGATGATGAGGATTTTGAGCTCTTTGCTGAAATGATTAGACCTATCTTTTTGCGTATGCGTTTGACTGATATGCTTAAAATGAATCCTTATGCTAAGTATATGAAAGATATTGTTACAAATAAAAGAAATATACCGGAAGCTGAAATTTCCACCATGCTTGCTAATTATACTTTTAAGGGTGGAATACCTAAGAAACTAGGAGATCCAGGAGTACCAACTATACCATGCTCCATTAAAAGAAACTACGTTAAAACTGCTTTATGTGATCTTGGAGCCGGTGTTAGTGTTATGCCTCTCTCTTTATATCGTAGACTTGATTTGAATAAGTTGACACCTACTGAAATATCTTTGCAAATGGCTGATAAATCAACTGCTATACCTGTCGGTATTTGTGAGGACGTGCCTGTCGTGGTTGCAAACGTTACTATTTTGACGGACTTTGTTATTCTTGATATTCCCGAGGACGATAGTATGTATATTATTCTTGGAAGACCTTTTTTGAATACTGAAGGGGCTGTTATTGATTGCAACAAAGGCAATGTCACTTTTCATGTTAATGGTAATGAGCATACGGTACACTTTCCGAGGAAACAACCTCAAGTCCACAGTATCAATTCTATTGGAAAAATTCCATCGATTATTTTTGGAGGTTTTGAATTTACTCTTCCTACTATCAAGAAGAAATATGATATTCTTATTATTGGGGATGTGCATATCCCCGTTGAGGTAACATAGTGTTATTAGAAATTTCTCCGGTTCCATGTTAGTCAGAATGAGTTTGTTAACAAGACTTGATCAACCTTGTTAGTGGATTCCTTTTGATGAGCATGAGATGGATGAAACTAGAAAGCACAACCTTCTGTACCATCTCTCTACCTTCTGTTATTTAGTTGAAATAAAGTAAAAATAGTATTTTTTTGTCTATTTTCTGAATTATCCGTGCAATATAAAAATACCCCGAAAATAAAAGTTCTCCAAATGCCCTGAAAATGGAATATGATTTTTTCTGGAATATTTGAGAATATCTGGCACTGAGAACACATCAGGGGGAGCAAGCACCTGGCCACGAGGGTCCAGGGCGCGCCCACCCCTACAGGGCGCGCCCCCTGCCTCGTGGGCCCACGGTGGCTCCCCTCCACTTATTCCTACACCCACACACTTCTTCTTCCTCCCAAAAAAATCACCATCCAGCTCAAGCACGAGTTCTAGCTCATTTTGCTGCGATTTTCGATCTCCTTGCTCAAAGCACCTCTCACAAAACTGCTTTGGGAGATTGTTCCTTGGTATGTGACTCCTCCATTGGTCCAATTAGTTTTTGTTCTAGTGCTTTATTCATTGCAAATTTGTGCTGCCTAGGTGACCATGTTCTTGAGCTTGCATGTCAAATTTATATGGTTCCAAGTAGTTCTAATGCATGATATAGGCTCTAGGCACTTGTAGGAGTAGTTGCTATCAATTTTGTTGAGCTTGGTTCACTTTTATTTGAAGTTACTAAAAATTTCAGAAATTTTCCATAGGAAGAAATATGTTTAGGAAAATGTTTCATGGTGGTCCTTCAAGGAAGCAAGGACCCAGGCTCGCAATGCGCGATGCCGATGATGAGCCACCAAGGAACGCTCCAGTGCGGCCTTGTGAATGGCCTTCAGAAGACTTTATGGATCGAGCGGGAATCAAGAAAGAATTTAACGCATATTTGCGTAACGCTGATCTTGCGAGCTTCGAGGAGGAAAAGTGCTGCCAGTACCACTATCTCACTAGTTCATTTGTGAGGAGGTTTGAATATTCATCTTCACGTTATTCTCAAACTGTCCTATTTGATCTCTATGAAAAATCTTACACTATGAACTTAGAGGATTTCACCAATGCTTGCAAACTTCCACAATGGGGTAGTACTAGTGAACCTCGCAAATCTGAATTTAGAGAATTTCTTGCTAGTATAACTGTGGGGGAATCTAGAGACATAACACAAGCTACAATAGGGAGCATTCATTTTCCTGCTATACATTATTTTGCTCTCTTCATAGGTAGGTGCATAAATGGTAAAGATGAAGCATGTCATATGTGTGTCCCTGACCTCTGTATTCTTAGGAGTGCTGTGTTAGGAGACAAATCTTATAATTTGGGAGCCATTGTTGCACATAGGTTGCATCACAATAGATTTAATGGAGATTTCTTTGGTGGAATTTATGCAACCCGCTTAGCTGATTTTCTTGGTGTAACCATACGTGATGATGATATTGAACTGCCTCCTACTTATCTGGACTTTAATGCTATGGTTCACCATCAGGTTGTCGAGAGGAGTGAACCACCTCTCCAGTACAGACTAATCTTTGACAGGCGTCACGCCGTCAACATTGTTCTTCCTGCCCCTACTCTCTTTGACTTTCAGGAAAAAGGGAGACATTACATAACCAGAGAGGAGGCGGAGGATTATAGGAGGAGGGCTGAGATAGCTCGCCTCCAAGCTGCAGCACACGATGCAATGACTGTTGCATCTCAGTACGACCCCAACTATAACTTTGGATATCCGCCAGGCCATCCGTGGAAATAAACCAACTTAGGCCAAAAGCCTAAGCTTGGGGGAGTACGTATTTCTCACCGACATTACATTCATGTTCACACACTCATTGCTAGATGTCGGTGCTCATACTCTTTCACTGTAATATCCATGCTAGTTTATTTTCCTTTTTCTTGCTTTCTTCTTGTGTGTTTAATAAACCTTAAGAAAAACAAAAAAAATTCGTGTAGCTTTTAGTTAGTTTACTTTTCTTGCTGTAGTAGTAATAATTAAAAGAAAACCCAAAAAGATTTCCTGTTCTTCTTTTGCTTGTTGGGAGATTTCCCGTGTAAATAGTTTTATTTTCTTTTCTTTTCTTTGGGGGTCGATAGGAGACGACCATGATTAAATTGTTGAAGTGGCTCTTATATGCATTATTATTGATTTAACCAAAAGCCCATATTGCCTTGTCTTCTCCTGTTTATTGAATGTTCGCAGATTCCAGCTTAGTCCAATGCACATATACTCTTATTATTTTCAAAACGTTCGCAATTATGACGATATATGATGGACTGATTGAGATGAGAGAAGCTGGTATGAACTCGACCTCTCTTGTTTTTGTAAATATGATTAGTTCATCGTTCCTGATTCAGCCTATTATGAATAAACATGTTTGCAATGACAATTATAGATCATAGTTGCTTATGCCATGCTTGATTAGCTATGAGTTATAATGGTTTACCTTGCGTGCCAACATGCTATTAAAATGGTTGTGATGTGGTATAGTGGGGTGGTATCCTCCTTTGAATGATTTAAGTGACTCGACTTGGCACATGTTCATACATGTAGTTGAAACAAATCAACATAGCCTTCACGATATTTATGTTCATGGTGGATTATATCCTACTCATGCTTGCACTCAATGTTTATTAATTTTAATGCATGTTCATGACTGTTGTCGCTCTCTAGTTGGTCGCTTCCCAGTCTTTTGCTAGCCTTCACTTGTACTAAGCGGGAATACTGCTTGTGCATCCAATCCCTTAAACCCCAAATTTATTCCATATGAGTCCACTATACCTTCCTATATGCGGTATCTACTTGCCGTTCCAAGTAAATTTGTATGTGCCAAACTCTAAACCTTCAATTGAAATTCTGTTTTGTATGCTCGAATAGCTCATGTATCAACTAGGGCTGTCCGTATCTTCCATGCTAGGCGGGTTATTCTCAAGAGGAGTGGACTCCGCTCCTCACTCACGAGAAAATGGCTGGTCAGCGGGATGCCCAGTCCCATGCTTTATGCAAATCAAATCAAAATAATTGCAAACAAAACTCCCCCTGGGACTATTGTTAGTTGGAGGCACTCGTTGTTTCGAGCAAGCCATGGATTGATGCTTGTTGGTGGAGGGGGAGTATAAACTTTACCATTCTGTTTGGGAACCGCCTATAATGTGTGTAGCATGGAAGATATCGCCATCTCTTGGTTGTTATGTTGACAATGAAAGTATGCCGCTCAAAATATTATTTATCTCTGCTTTAAAATTGAGCTCTGGCAACTCTACAAATCCCTGCTTCCCTCTGCGAAGGGCCTATCTATTTACTTTTATGTCGAGTCATCACTCTCTTATTAAAAAGCACCAGCTGGAGAGCATTGCTGTCATTTGCATCCATTATTATTAATTTATATTGGGTATGACTATGACTGGATCTCTTTTGCCATGAATTACAATGTCTAGTCAGTCCTTGATCTTTAAACACTACAGGAATCAACTACTTTGCCGTCTGCCACGGCAGACGGCAAAGGCAAGGATGGCGGACGGCAAAGGTCTTTGCCGTCTGCCGCGGACGGCAAAAGGCTCCGGCAAAGTAGGGATCGGTAAAGAGCTTCTTTGCTGTCTGCTTTTTGAAGCGGACGGCAAAGGGGCCTTTGCTATCAGCGGCTGACGGCAAAGAAAGCCGACGGCAATAAATGCATTGTTAGTCCGTTAGGCGGCTAACGGCAGCCTTTGTCGTCCGCCGCTGACGGCAAAGAAACAAAGGTCTTTGCCGTCTGCCAGCAGACGGCAAAGTGTCCAAATATGATTAGCAATTCATATTCATATGTATAGCCCATGCATATATCACAAGTACCTAACACAGACCACAGGAAAAAAAGAACATCACAAGATCATCCATAAAAACATATATATATATCATACAACCTGTAGCACAAAGTAAGACGAGATCACACAAGTGTCGACAAATAAGGTCACAAAGGTTGGCCTCCATATAACACAAAACTTAGGTGAGCATCATGGGATCTAGCAGCAACAACACCTAACCTACTAGATGGACACAGCAGTCCAGACCCAACTCCACAAGCACACTACATACTGATTTGCGACCGCGACGGTGATGCAACCACCACAACCAAAATTAAAAAGGCAAGCGAGGTGGGTGGTCCAGGTTGCTATCTCCACGCCGCCTGTGTTTGCCATCTCTAAATGCCAACATGTCCAGGTTGTGGTCATCAGCCTTCTTCATGCCATCAGCATGATCACCATTGCCTTCCGCACCCCGTCATCATCAGTCTGATTTGCTGCTGCTGCTCGTCCTCCTACTCCATCTGCATGGACAAGAGCAAGTTAGTTGAATGGCATGCACGATAAAACTGCAAGGCATATATATTCATCTACATTAATTGTACTACAAGACAGATTTTGCATGGATGGGTTTGACTTCAACAGAGACTGAAGGAAGAGCATTTTCCCCTCCCAATCCAAAACCTGCTGTACAAGTATAGCTCTAAGAGAAGGAACCGTGGTACAACAAGAGGCGCTCCAAATCAAACTAAATCTCAGTTTCTTTATTTACCTAAGAAACAACACAACCATAACTTCTGCCAAGCAAGCAGTTATCATACTATCAGCTAAAGAAAAGCAAAGGAAGATCACGTGTCACTTTCATGGAAAACATCAGAAGTAGATGATAGGCAAAAGTAGATGATCATCGAATTCCCTCACACTCAACAGTGCATAATACTACTACAATTGATAGCAAGGACTAATTATTCCCACTACCTGGATGCAGCGTCCTTCATTTTGCAAACATAAAAAGAGCACATTATCCAACTCCTTCACATACATAAATGAATAGCAGCAACCAAATTCGACGGTACTACCAAAATCAAATTACTAATATAATAGCTGGACGCCCATCATCAAAATTCGTAACATAATCCAAGAAGTTTAGTAGCTAGTATTAATTAATATAATATAGTTGATTAAGAGGAGCAATCACGGATTGGGTTTGAAGCAGTCAACTTACATCTAGTGCTGCTTGAGGATGGTCTCCTACAAGGGTCCAGACCTCATCTTCTCGTCCATCTTGAGGATGGTCTCCTACAAGGGTCCTACGAGTAGCCTTTTTTTCATGAAAGGAGTACAAGTAGCATGGCTTTGATTCTAATTGTAATTCCTAGTTGATTATCAAAATTCTGTATGAGCAAATATCCATTGCCAAATACTCCTACATGACAGATCTAGCACATGACCAAAAGAAGTGCTCCATAGCCACAACCGGACTGACCAAAATGCAACTAAATATGACCAATAAAAACCAATTCATGGATGGTCTGAACCTGTACTCGCCGATGCTCGCCATCGACTCCACCATCAGCACCGAGACGCCGCCGTTGAGAATCTTGAAGGGCTGCGACCATCCCGACCACGCCGACGTCGCTGTGCCCGCAGCAACAGCAGCTCGACGCCGCCGGGGCCTCCTCTAAACAAGACTGAAATAAAAAGCATGTATCTGCATGTAGAGACATTTGAAGTTCGTTTCATCAGTAGGAGGAGTGCAAGTGGCAGCCCGCTTCGTCCCACGAAACTCATCCATTAGTTCAAAATTTGCTCAACATTTGCCTAAAAGTAACACTACATGTGTACTACTATGTTACTGTCCACTAGCCCGCCACACTTGCATTGCATCCTTAATCTGAAGTGATTGATGAGCTAGCTAATGAATGTTGTTTTGCTTGTACCACATAACTAGTCAGTTTTGTGCTGCCTTTTGATCCCTAACCTGTGACACGAAGGCTTTCTGGAGCTGCTGCCGAAGCAGTGCTCTGAACTGGCGGGCTGCAGCCAGGGTCTCATCCAGCTTGGCCTTCTTAGCCATGAGGTAGGCCTTCCAGGTTTCCGCAGCCCCGATCCCGACGTCGTCCGAGTGCAACCCGCAGCTCTGCAGCTCCTGCAGGGCTGCCTCCACGCTGAACTTAACCTGCAAAGCAGCACACCATGACCATCAGAATCAAGCATCAATTCATTAGTTTATCCCCTAATCTAGTCTACTCATCGCACAGAAACTGAGACAACATCCCACATTACAGAATTACGCGACTCTCCAACTCATATACAACCAGAGAGGCAGTTAATTGAGCAAACTCGGGGCTAACACTTGAGTTGGGCTGCGGCGTCATGACGGAGTCTCCACCACCCGCGGCGGCCTCGCGGAGCTCTACGGTGGCCGAGGCGACGGGGAGTCGTCGCCTCTGGGACCACCAGGTGGAGGCGGAGGTGGACAGGGACCGGGAGGAGGACGGTGATGAGGAACTAGGCCAGGAGGCTACTCGTGGGGTTGAGAAGTGGCTGCGGCCGTGGTGGATGGAGGCTGTGGAGACGACGGTCGGAACTCCTCCATCTCCATCCTCTTGGACTCGTAGAAGCGGTCCCACTCCTCCGCCTTCCGCTGCGCATCCTCGATCTCGCCGTTGGTCGAGCTGATGTCGTGGGCGACGATGAGGCGGCGCGCGTGGGTGGCGTCGATGTCAGCACGGGCGGCAAGGGCGCGGAAGGCGAGGTCTGCGGCGCGGCGCTCGAGGAGGAGGCGGCGCCGCTCGAGGCGGCGGGCGGCGGCGGCCTTGGCGGCAAGGAGGCGGGACTCTCCTGGGAAAGGAGAGAAACCGGTCGGTGGAGATGGTGAGCGGGGAGAGGTGACCTCGGGGAGGAGAGCTGGGCGGTGGGGAACGGCGGGGATCGCTGAAATCTGGCGGCGGCGTGGGGTGGAGAAAGGGGATCGAGGAAGACAAGAGAGATGGGATCCAACATGGGTGTGTGTGCGCGTGGGTTGGGCGTGTGTGCATCGTGGGTGGGGCCCGGGGCTGTGTGGGTCGTGGGTGGGTGTGTGCCAGGGGCGGCCGTTAGATACGTTAGGTTATTTTCTTTGCCATCTGCTTTCGGGCTCTTTGCCGTCTTCTAGCAGACGACAAAGAAAGTGGTCGTTAGGTCGTTCTTGTTAATGGGCCACCCATCCTCTTTGCCGTCTGCTAGCAGACGGCAAAGATTTTATGCCGTCAGCTAGCTGACGGCAAAGAGCAGGCTGACGGCAAACACCCTCTTTGCCATCTGCTCTTTCTTTGCCATCAGCTTTCTGTAAGCTGATGGCAAAGACCTTCTTTGCCGTCAGCTAGCAGACGGCAAGGAACTAGCTGACGGCAAAGTTCCTGATTCCAGTAGTGAAAGGTGCTCTGCATTTATGTTTTGCAGTCTCAGAAAGGGCTAGCGAGATACCATCCTGTTATATAATATTATGATTGTTTTGAGAAAGTGTTGTCATCCGAGATTTATTATTATTGCTCGCTAGTTGATTATGCCATTGATATGAGTAAACATGAGACCTAAGAGTTGTTGTTAATGTGGTTAGTCATAATCTTTGCTGAAAAATTGAATGCTGGCTTTACATATTTACAACAACAAGGGCAAACAGAGTTTTTAAAAGTTTTTCTTTATCACTTTCAGTTTATCAACTGAATTGCTTGAGGACAAGCAAAGGTTTAAGCTTGGGGGAGTTGATACGTCTTCGTCGTATCTACTTTTCCAAACACTTTTAACCTTGTTTTGGACTCTAACCCGCATGATTTGAATGAAACTAACCCGGACTGACGCTGTTTTCAGCAGAATTGCCATGATGTTATTTATGTGCAGAAACAAAAGTTCTTGGAATGACCTGAAACTCCACGGAACTTATTTTTGGAAAATAATAAAAATACTGGAAGAAGAATCCACGTCAGGGGGGCCTCCACCTGTCCACGAGGGTGGGGGGCGCGCCTGCCCCCCTGGGCACGCCCCCTGCCTCGTGGGCCCCCTGACGCTCCACCGACCTCAACTCCAACTCCATATATTCGTGTTTGGGGAGAAAAAAATCATAGAGAAAGATTCATCGTGTTTTACGATACGGAGCCGCCGCCAAGCCTAAAACCTCTCGGGAGGGCTGATCTGGAGTCCGTTCGGGGCTCCGGAGAGGGGAATCCATCGCCATCATCATCATCAACCATCCTCCATCAACAATTTCATGATGCTCACCGCCGTGCGTGAGTAATTCCATCGTAGGCTTGCTGGATGGTGATGGGTTGGATGAGATTTATCATGTAATCGAGTTAGTTTTGTTAGGGTTTGATCCCTAGTATCCACTATGTTCTGAGATTGATGTTGCTATGACTTTGCTATGCTTAATGCTTGTCACTAGGGCCCGAGTGCCATGATTTCAGATCTGAACCTATTATGTTTTCATGAATATATGTGAGTTCTTGATCCTATCTTGCAAGTCTATAGTCACATACTATGTGTTATGATCCGGCAACCCCGAAGTGACAATAATCGAGACCACTCCCGGTGATGACCGTAGTTTGAGGAGTTCATGTATTCACTATGTGTTAATGCTTTGGTCCGGTACTCTATTAAAAGGAGGCCTTAATATCCCTTAGTTTCCATTAGGACCCCGCTGCCACGGGAGGGTAGGATAAAAGATGTCATGCAAGTTCTTTTCCATAAGCACGTATGACTATACTCGGAATACATGCCTACATTACATTGATGAATTGGAGCTAGTTCTGTGTCACCCTATGTTATGATTGTTACATGATGAACCGCATCCGGCATAATTCTCCATCACCGATCCAATGCCTACAAGCTTTTCACATATTGTTCTTCGCTTATTTAGTTTTCCGTTGCTACTGTTACAATCACTACAAAACCCAAAAATATTACTTTTGCTACCGTTACCGATACTATCATATTACTTTGCTACTAAATACTTTGCTGCAGATACTAAGTTATCCAGGTGTGGTTGAATTGACAACTCAACTGCTAATACTTGAGAATATTCTTTGGCTCCACTTGTGTCGAATCAATAAATTTGGGTTGAATACTCTACCCTCGAAAACTGTTGCGATCCCCTATACTCGTGGGTTATCAGTATGCATAAGAAGGCGTCGCTGTTGGCCGCAACCTCGCATGCTGCCGAAGTCTCTGAATTGAGGCAGAGGCTGGAGCGGACTGAGAACGAGCTCGGCGAGGTTAGGGTTCGGCTGCAGGAGATGCAAGGTGAATAACGACTTGTTGTATGTTCGGAAAGCGTAGGCGATGTATATTGACTGTAGTGTCGTAATATGTGCAGGAGCCGCGACCGATGTCGAGGCCCTGAGGAAGGCCCTGGGCGAGGTCAAGGAGAAAGCTGTCCAGCGGCAAGCCGCCCGTAAGAAGCTCGAGGCCCGGGTCAAGGAAATCCAGCAGGAGCTCCAGGATGCGGTGAAAAAATGTGAGACCTTGGAAAATGATGCACCGGCTCAAGAGGCCGAGCTCACCAAGGCTCGTCAGAGCGCGGAGGCCGCACGAAATGAGGCCCAGGCCGCCCTCCAGGAGATTCAGGAGGCCAAGAAGATCACGGCGGGTAAGGCATTTAAGATGCAAAGCAAGTATGCGGAGAAGCAGTACCTTTTACTAACCCGAGTTCAGAGTTCCCCAGGGGCTTTTGCGGATCTACCACGCTGCGTATCAGACGCTGCAAAGTTCTACCGAGCTGAAGGAGGAGGTTCTACAGAGAAGCTATTCTGGTCGCAGTACGCGATGCCAGAGCATCCCGTGTCCTTCACCAATCAGCTAAAGCAGCTGGTGGATCTGCACAGGGTGGCCGAACTAGCCATGAAGGATTTGACAATCCGGCTATGGCCAGCCGAAGCTATGCCCGGCAGCTACTTCAGACTCGTGAGGCGTCTGGTGGAGGCCTGTCCGCGGCTGGACGTCATCGAGCGCTCCGCCTGTATTGAAGGTGCCCGTATGGCCTTCGCTCGCTGCAAGATGTGGTGGGCGAAGATGAACGTTGTTGAAGTTGCCAGTGGTCTGCCGGAGGGCAAGGAACACCGCACACCCGAACGATATTTCGCGGATGTCATAGAGGGGTCTCAACTTGTGGCGGTGCAATGTTCGCAGGACATTGTATTTGAATAAATGTTGCCTTTGCCTTGTATTACGGGAACAAAAGCCGGTTTTTGTAAAATAGTTTTATTATGCTTTGAATTGTTTCCTCCTGTGCAGCCGTGTTATTTGTAACCTGAGGGTTGGCCAGTCGTCGGCTTCTGCCCTCGCGTAGGTAGTACGGAGGTGTTCGGGATGGATTCTAAACAATCTTGATCCAATTATATGGTCCTTTGGAGGAGTTGTTTAGCGCAACGAACAAGGCAATCAGACTGTACGGCTTAAACGCCCTCACTTAGCCATAGGAGTTTTATAATTAAGCAGGTGTGCAGCCCCTGGTCCAAGCCAGGGTGCTGTCAGCATCTGATCAGGAAGTGCCGATCCTTCGCATGACGTGGAAAAAATCTCCAACGATTTTGTGACCCTCGAACAGCTGACCAGCTCTCGCCGTATCATGACAGTCAGTTTTCGGCTTTCTCTACTGAGGTGCTCATCCGATCAAGGCCAGGGCACAATCGCAGTAGTTCTCCCTTTACTACCCTAGCCGATAGAGCGGAACGTAGGGTAGCAAGCACAGGAGCCGGGCAACCCAACTATTGACCAAAGACATGATTCTGAGCCAATGCATATAATGCTAAATTCGGGGTGCCGAACTTATATATAAGAAGTGTTCGGACTTTGCTGCCGTATTATGGGGCGATAAGTAGCCCCTGGCGAATATGAAACGTACAAAAGAGTACCGATGCAGCTGATAAGCAGATCGAAATAAAATGAAGTAAGAGGCGAAAACCACATAAACTGGGCCGCAAGCCATTTTCATTATAACTGGGTGGATACGTCCAGGCGTATCTTGTACAAATAGTGCGATAAGCCTCCGGGCTATTTAACATGCCGGAATCAAGAGGGCGCATCGTGCGGGTCCTGGGAAATAAATATAAATACCGTCAAGAAGACGTATAGAGGTTACTCTATGCACCTAAGCTGCTTGCATCCTTTGTATGCCGATCCTTCAAAGGGACTGGTCAGCAGGCCCATGGGAAAAGGAACCTGGAAAAAAAAGAAAAGGGTGAAAAGTGTGAGTGTCCGAGATCGGTCTAGCCGAGCTATATATCCCGGGATTTTGAGTGCGTAATTATGTACGCGTGGTGCGTATGCCACTACTTCGTCGGGGCTGGGACGGAGGCCGAATTGCTAATCAAGCTCTTGACGAGCCGCGCTGTCCTGCTGTAGTGTAGTACGGAATCTCTTGATGATGTCCAGGGGCTCGACAGCCGCGCTATGGTGCTGCTTGAGAAGGCCGCTCTGTACCTCTGCTGCTAGGGCGGCGGTGTGCTCCTCTGTTCGGAGGGAGCGTTCCGTGTTGCCATTGTCTGTTATGATGCCGCGTGGACTGAGCATCTTGAGCTTGAGATAAGCGTAGTGTGGTACTACATTGAATCTAGACAACGCTGTTCGTCCGAGCAGTGCATGGTAGCCGCTGCGGAAGGGGACGATGTCGAATATTAACTCCTCGCTTCGGAAGTTGTCCGGAGAATCGAAGACCACTTCCAGCGTGATTGAGCCCGTACAGCGGGCCTCTACGCCTGGTATGACTCCTTTAAAGGTAGTCTTTGTTGGTTTGATTCGTGATGGGTCAATGCCCATCTTCCGCACTGTGTCTTGATAGAGCAGGTTGAGGCTGCTACCACCGTCCATCAGGACTCGTGTTAGGTGAAACCCATCAATAATGGGGTCATGGACTAGTGCGGCTGAACCGCCGTGGCGGATACTAGTTGGGTGGTCTCGACGATCGAAGGTGATCAGAAACGACGCCCACGGATTGAATTTTGGGGCGACTGGCTCTACCACGTAGACGTCCCTAAGCGCTCGCTTACGCTTCCTTTTGGGGATGTGTGTAGCGTATATCATGTTCACCGTTTTGACTTGAGGGGGAAATTTCTTCTGCCCCCCAGTGTTCGGCTGCCGGGGCTCTTCGTCCTCGTCCTCATTGTGTGACCCCTTTTCTTTGTTTTCGGCATTTAACTTGCCAGCCTGCTTGAAAACCCAACAATCCCTGTTGGTGTGATTGGCTTGCTTGTGCGAGGTGGCGTGTATCTGGCACGGACGGTCGAGTATGCGGTCCAGGCTGGAAGGTCCTTCATTGTTTCTTTTGTAGGGCTTCTTCCGTTGGCCGAACTTAGAGCCAGTGAATCCAGCGTTGACTGTGGTGTCATCAGTGTTGTTGTCATTTCTTTGGTGTTTGTGTCTATTGCGCCGGAGCTTGCCAGTGCTATTCTTGGCCTCAGAGGGGCCTGTCTCGCTGGCTGTGTTGTTACTACGAGCCAGCCAACTGTCCTCTCCCGCGCAAAAGCGGGTCATGAGTGCCGTGAGGGCTGCCATGGACTTTGGCTTTTCTTGGCCGAGGTGCCGTGCTAGCCATTCGTCACGGATGCTGTGTTGAAGGCTGCTAAGGCCTTGGCGTTTGGACAATCAACAATCTGGTTCTTTTTGGTGAGGAACCTAGTCCAGAATTTTCTGGCTGATTCTCCAGGTTGTTGAACTATGTGGCTTAAGTCATCGGCATCCGGTGGCCGGACATAAGTTCCTTGGAAGTTATCAAGGAAAGCTTCTTCGAAGTCCTTCCAGCTGCCGATGGAATTCTCAGGCAGGCTATTTAACCAGTGTCGAGCTGGTCCTTTGAGCTTTAATGGGAGATATTTGATGGCGTGGAGGTCATCTCCTCGAGCCATATGGATATGGAGAATAAAATCCTCGATCCATACTGCAGGATCGGTTGTGCCGTCGTATGATTCAATGTTGACAGGCTTGAACCCCTCGGGGAATTCGTGATCCAGTACTTCATCTGTGAAGCAGAGAGGGTGTGCGGCACCTCTGTACCGGGCCGGATCGCGGCGCAGCTCTGATGAAGTCCGTCTGCAGGATTCGGCCTGGGTGTGGTTAGGTTTGTCACGTCCGAATAGGTAGCCGTCGTCGTGCCTCGAGGCACGTCCTCGCGATCCGTAGGTCGATCTTGTATTTCCTGCTCTACTGTCCAGGGTCTGCCGGAGGTCGTACGTATGACCCCAAACTCTTTTGTCTTTATTTTTGCGGGGCGGTGGTGCAGGCTGCTGCTCGGCTTGAGTTGCCGCTTTATCTCGACCGCGGGGTGGCCGGTCGACCGCCCTGTCTCAGCCACGTGGTGGTCGTTCCGCATTACACGAGGGAGATGTGTGCTCCGGTGCCTCCTCATCGAATTGAGGTAGCAGTCTTCATTTCGGGTAGCTCTTGGCTGGGCGCTTAAGGCCGTATTCTTCGGCTGTTAGGACGTTAGTCCATCTGTCGACGAGCATATCTTGTTCGGCTTGAAGTTGCTGCTGTTTCTTTTTCAGGCTCCTTGTAGTGGCTATGAGCTGAAGCTTAAAGCGCTCCTGCTCCAGAGGATCCTCAGGCATGATGAAATCGTCGTTGCCGAGGCTTGTCTCCTCCTCGGAGGGTGGATGGTAACTATCGTCCTCCGAGTCATCTTCTACAGCCTGTTCATCGGGGTTATCTTGCCCGTTGTCCTTTTCATCCTGTTCGGATGTAGCTCCAACAGGGTCTTCGTTGTTTTCGGCGTTGTTCGGAGTACTATTTTCTCCGGTGCCAGTGTTGCTATCTTTTGAGCGACGCGGCTTAGAACGGCGTTTGGGGCGCCGGCGCTTGGACTGCGTCTCAGAGGGTTTATTCGCGTCTGGCCCTTCTTTGTCGTCGCCAGATCCTTTAGGTGTATCAACCATGTACACGTCGTACGAAGAGGTGGCCATCCAGCGTCCAGTAAATGGCGGGTCTTGGCCTTGCTCCTTATCGGCATCGTCGTCCATATCGCCGGTGTCTTCGGAACCATAGTCAAGCATGTCAGTTAGGTCATCGACGGTGGCTACGAAGTGGGTGGCGGGTGGGAAGCAAAATTCCTCGTCGTCCGCCTCTAGCTCGAACCGAACATAGTTCGGCTGTGAGTTTTCCTCCAAGGACAAGTTCTTCAAAGAATTTAGTACGTCATCCAAAGGCGAATGCTGGAAGATGTCTGCGGCGCTAAATTCAAAAATCGCTAACCGATCCAGCTCGGTGTCCGCAGGCGTGCCTAGTCCGGAACGTGTATCCGGAGATGAGTCCGGAGTTCCATTGACGCAAGCATTGTAGGATGTCGAGTCCGTGTGCGGCTCCAACACCGCGGACTTTGTGACCTCGGAGGGCACGATCTGCTTCGGTCATGAGGCCGTTGCAGCAACAGGATCCATCTCCTGGATGTGATCCGATGACAGATTTAAGTCATGTTCATTGGAGAGAGGGGGAGCGATCGCCATAGTCTCAAATCCATCGAAGATCAAGTCTCCACGGATATCCGCGACGTAGTTCAAGCTTCCGAATCTGACCCGATGGCTAGGGGCTTAGCTGTCGATCTGCTCCAGATGGCCAAGCGAGTTGGCCCATGCTACCTCTTGAGCACTGCGTTGGTTTTCCCTTCAAGAGGAAAGGGTGATGCAGCAAAGTAGCGTAAGTATTTCCCTCAGTTTTTGAGAACCAACGTATCGATCCAGTAGGAGGCTACGTGTGTGACGCCCGGATAATTAGGCTACAGTAATCCCACGTTAATGATGCCACATCACCACGATTACTATTGTTAATCTCGTGTTAGTTCAAAATCGATTCAAAATTCAAACTTAAAATAAAGTCAAACGGTAAAGATTTTCAAATATTAAAACTAAAATGTTGGGGTGTTGCCAAATAATGCATAGGTAATTATTGTGGAGAAACCACACTTTTATAAAATGTTTAAAGGCTCTAAAGTAATTAAAATAGCAGCTATGACAATTAATTAAATGCCTTTTAAAAATAATAATAATGCAAACTATTTTAATTAGGTGTCAAACTTTTTGGGGCAGTAGAATAAATTATAACATTAATTTAGGAGTTGTATTTATATTTTATAAAACAGGAATTAAAAGAATAAAATAGAAAAGAAAATAAATAAAAGAAAAGAAATTACAAAAGAGAAAACAAACAAACAAACAAAAAAACAGAACAAAAGACCCCCCCCCCCCCGCTGGGCCTCCTGGCCCAGCTGACCATCCAACCAGGGCCGGCCCACCTAACCCCCTCCATAACCCCCCACCGACAGAACCCTATCCCACGATCCCCACTCTCCCCGATCCCCTCTCTCTCTCGCCCTTCCCCATCTGGATCGGGGTGGCGTTCGACCGCCCCGCCGCCGCCCGGGGAACCCCATCGCCCACGCCGTCGCTGTCCTCGGCTCCTCCTCGCCGGCTCCACCAACCCTCACCGCCTCGCCGGAACGTCGTCCCAGTCACCCTCCTCGACCCCCGCTGCCTAACCCCTACGGCCACCGTGAGCCTCCTCCCTTCCCCTCTCTATTGCCGGCACCGGCGACCTCCTGTGGCCGTGCCCCACACGCGCTCACCCCGCGCCACCCTGCTCTGCCGTGGCCGTCCCATCCCGCGTGCTCCCGCCGAACTTGTTGCCGCCCCGTGGCCGCGTCCTCCTCCCCGCGTCGCGACTGGACCGACGTCCCGCGCGCGCCCACCGTGGCCGGGTCCTCGCACGCGCGCCATGCCTCGCTCCGGGGACACGTCCTGCCTCGCTCCGGGGACGCGCTCGTCGCGCCCACGACCTCCCGTGGCCGCGCCCGGAGTTCTTCTCCCCCTGCGCATGCTCCACTCCCTCCGCGCCCTGGCCGCACCCACCGGCACCCAGCCGCGCGTGCCCGTCTCGCTCCACCGTGGTCGTGGTCGCCGACCGGGTTCGCCGCCTCGTCGCCTCGGGTCCGCCCGATGGGTGCCTCGTCTGCAACGGTGCCCGTTGCCCAGCGCCCGCTCGGGTGACACCCGCACCCGAGCGCCCGAACCCGTTAAGGCCCCTGGCCCAATGACAGGGGGGCCCCGCCCCTAAAACGTTTTAAAAAAGGAATTAAAAAATAATAAAAATATTAATTAATTAATTAATTAATTGAGTTTGATTAACTTAATCAATTAACTAAACTAATTAATCATGATTAGTTAGTCTAGTGTATGACATGCGGGACCCACATGTCAGGTTGACCAGGTCAACTGCTGACGTCATGCTGACGTCAGTAAACACTATTCTGCATAATGTTGAATTAAATTAATTAAATAAATTCTAAAAATGATTTAAATCTTTTAAAAATCATATAAAATAAACCGTAGCTCGGATGGAAAAACTTTGTACATGAAAGTTGCTCAGAACGACGAGACGAATCCGGATACGCAGCCCGTTCGTCCGCCACACATCCCTAACATATCGAACTCGCAACTTTCCCCCTCCGATTCATCTGTCCGAAAATGCGAAACATCGGGAATACTTTCCCGGATGTCCCCCCCTTCGTCGGTATCACCTCCTACCGCGTTAGGGCATACCTAGCACCGCGTTTTGCCTCCTTATGTTTTGTGATGCTTTGTTTGCTTCGTATTTACTGTTTCTTCCCCCTCTCCTTCTCCGGTAGACTACGAGACCGACGCTGCTGCTGCCTAGTTCGACTACGGAGTTGATGACCCCTCCTTCTTGCCAGAGCAACCAGGCAAGCCCCCCTTGATCACCAGATATCGCCTACTCTTCTCTATACTGCTTGCATTAGAATAGTGTAGCAATTGTTACTGCTTCCGGTAATCCTATTCTGATGCATAACCTGTCCTTGCTCCTACTATTGATACCTTTACCTGCAATCCTACTTGCCTAGTATAGGATGCTAGTTTTTCGTCAGTGGCCCTACATTCTTGTCCGTCTGCTGTGCTATACTATCGGGCCGTGGTCACTTGGGCGGTGATCACGGGTATATACTTATATACTCTATACATGACACCTGTGGTGACTAAAGTCGGGTCGGCTCGTAGGAGTACCCGCAAGTGATTCTGATGAGGGGGCTGAAAGGACAGGTCGCTCCATCCCGGTAGAGGTGGGCCTGGGTTCCTGACGGCCCCTGACTGTTGCTTTGTGGCGGAGCGACAGGGCAGGTTGAGACCACCTAGGAGAAAGGTGGGCCTGGCCCTGGTCAGCGTTCGCGGATACTTAACATGCTTAACCAGATCTTGGTATTTGATCTGAGTCTGGCCATTTGGTCTATACGCACTAACCAGCTACGCGGGAACAGTTATGGGCACTCGACGTCGTGGTATCTGCCGAAGCTCTTCTTGATGTTAGCGACGGAGCGGCGCGCGCCGGATTGGACTGGAACGCCTGCTAGGCTAGGTCTGCTTCCGGCCGCCCTCGCAACGTGCAGGTGTGCAATGGGCGATGGGCCCAGACCCCTGCGCGCATAGGATTTAGACCGGTGTGTTGACCTCTCTGTTGAGCCTAGGTGGGGCTGCGACGTGTTGATCTTCCGAGGCCGGGCATGACCCAGGAAAGTGTGTCCGGCCAAATGGGATCGAGCGTGTTGGGTTATGTGGTGCACCCCTGCAGGGAAGTTTATCTATTCGAATAGCCGTGTCCCTCGGTAAAAGGACGACCCGGAGTTGTACCTTGACCTTATGACAACTAGAACTAGATACTTAATAAAACACACCCTTCCAAGTGCCAAATATAACCCGGTGATCGCTCTCTAACAGGGCGACGAGGAGGGGATCGCCGGGTAGGATCATGCTATGCGATGCTACTTGGAGGACTTCAATCTACTCTCTTCTACATGCTGCAAGATGGAGGTGGTCAGAAGCGTAGTCTTCGACAGGATTAGCTATCCCCCTCTTATTCTGGCATTCTGCAGTTCAGTCCACTGATATGGCCCTTTACTCATATACCCATGCATATGTAGTGTAGCTCCTTGCTTGCGAGTACTTTGGATGAGTACTCACGGTTGCTTTTTTTCCCTCTTTTCCCCTTCCTGTACCTGGTTGTCGCAACCCGATGCTGGAGTCCAGGAGCTAGAGATCCCGAGGATGATTCTACATGGAGTTCGGCTTCGAGGAGTAGTTAGGAGGTCCCAGGCAGGAGGCCTTGCCTTTTCGATCGTTGCTACTTTTGTGCTAGCCTTCTTAAGGCAGACTTGTTTAACTTATGTCTGTACTCAGATATTGTTGCTTCCGCTGACTCGTCTATGATCGAGCACTTGTATTCGAGCCCTCGAGGCCCCTGGCTTGTATTATGATGCTTGTATGACTTATTTATGTTGTAGAGTTGTGTTGTGATATCTTCCCGTGAGTCCCTGATCTTGATCGTACACATTTGCGTGCATGATTAGTGTACGGTCAAATCGGGGGCGTCACAAGTTGGTATCAGAGCCAACTGCTTGTAGGAATCCCCCTTTCCAACTCCTTGGCCGAAGTCGAGTCTAGACATTGCAAAAACTTTTACTAACATGGCTGTGTGTCTTACGGGCCCACGTCGCCATTGGGTGGTATTAGGATCTTTTACTCCTTGTCTATACTCTGGGACTCTGATCTCTCTTCTATTCGGGTTAAGTGAATTTTGCTAAATCTAACATTAGGATCTCGTTATCACTTTCACCCGGAGAGCCCCTTATTACTGATGATCGTGTGCTGCACGTGAAGACCCTGAAGATACTCTCCGCTGATAACCCGAGAACTTGTGTTCATCGCTTTTGCAATTCCCTTTCATCGATAAACTCCTATGGATAACCACGTATACTCGCCATTCATACAATGTTTCCTAGTTGATCTTGTTATTACAAGATACCCCGAAATTCTCTTTGCTGCTCCGAGAATCCTTTGAGCTTACTGCCTTGCTGTTCTTTGCCACATGAATACCACTATGGATAATTTCTAGCACTCACCGGATATTTGCTCATCCCCAGTTGATTCAGGTATTTCACTATAGTCCTCAAAATACTATTTGATCTTCCGAAAATCCTCAGGAGCCTATTGCTCTTGAAATTCTTGTTTGCTTGCATTATGGTTAATCCCATAAGTCTCGTAATCTTATTGGCATCTTTTGTCATTATCATTTTGAGTCCGTTGATTCAATTTGTTGCGAATGCTCGCAATCCTCAATCATATCCTAGAATTCATCCTTCCGGCTCAGACGTCATTTTAAACGTGAGCTGGATCTCGACCTATCAAATTGCCATCGATTGTACCCCTAAGCCTACTCAACTTATCCATCCTTGATCAGAGCGTTGCTTCTGACCCCCTGATTTGGAAATCATAATTCTTTTGCATTTGAACTTTGAGTTAGTCAGTTGTTTCTATAATCAGATCTCCTTGCATTCTTCTTCCTCTGGTTGAGTACCGATGCTCACATCAGATCCCTTGTGGACCATCGGTTCCTTTGTTGGATTTTAACCGACAGTGTCCTTCCTATTGAATAACCTTGTGAGCCTTTCCATGGGTATATAATGCCTTTGGTAAATTGTATCCTCTGTTTTCTCAACCATGCTCTGTTTTCGAGCTGGTGGTATTTACTATTGAAGCTGGTGGTATATGTTTCCACGATACCCTGACGGGTTGAACCTATGCCTTCCTTAATATGTGTGAACTCAGAAGTTTTCACGAGTCATACTCATCTGGTATTTCACCAGGTAAAACTTTCAACACTAATGCCTTTATCAAAGCGAGGAGTGAATGGAAGGTTATACATTGAAGAAGTGGGAGTCGACCTTGAACCTTGCGTTCATGCCCATGGACACGATGTATAACTTATCATGGAAGCTGCTTGTAAAAATAATTACCCCCTTGTTATAAGTTCATCTTGTATCCGTGGTTCGATCATTTATGATCGTGGTTTCTGACCATGTTCTCCTTTAAATACCATTTCTCGTGCAAGTTTAAGCACTTGTCTTCTGCAGAGTAATACCCCAGTCCAACCTCTACTTTGATTCGTCGTCGAGTATTACCCCCATGGTATCTCAAGATTATCACGGAACTGCATAACTTCTTATGAGTTCTTCATCAAGTGCTACATTCTCACTGATTCCAATTTTCCACGGGCTCTGAGTTATTAATCACGCAAAGACACCGATAACTGAACCGAGTCCGCACTACGGTTCAACAACTCTTAGTAATCTTCTTTAAGTATGAGTTTGTACCCGATCACGCCATTCCTAGCCTGTTTGGCTATATCATTATCTTGATGATTTTAACTGTGCTACCTGGACCTTCCCAGCGCACAAATTTCGACAGTGAGCTAATCTTGCGTCGATCTTCCTCGTCATATCACCTCTCCTTGAATAGCAAACTTGATTTCGAGTTTGTGCCCTACCCGTGGTTCCAATAACCTTTCGCTTTCATCATTCCTTTGACTTGATGTCATCATCGATCAATTACATCTTCTTGAAAACCTCTCGACAAATTTGTCGTGATCATTGTCAACAATTTGACTTCTTCCAAGTTGTGTGTCAAAATTCAGGATGAGAAATACCATCCTTGCCCCTCGATGAATTGTGTTATCATCGACAACATTCTTGCCTCCCCTCAACACAAACTTGTTCATATTTTGTGTTGTATCTTGATTTCCCTGCTATCCAACCTATGTTATGTTCTACCGTGGAGTATTACCATCTTTGATGTCAAGAATGTCGTGAGCATTACTCCACCTCTTAAGAATTCTTGGTACAGTGATACTTCTCACCATCACCATTCTTTCTTGGTCCCCGTGTTGTTTCTAAACGAAATACCGACAAATGGTCTGTGACGTGTAAATTCTAAACTTCTAGCAACCCTATTGCTTTGAAGTTATTGGTCTATAGTTTCATTCTACGTCTATGGCTTAATGAATCATCATTCGAACATTGATCGTGCTACCTAGCCCATATTTCGGGTGCACATTTCAACCAATGTTTAACTGTGTATGTTTTCCTCGAGCATACATCATTAAGTCATTCGATCTAGCTAATGTTATCTCCTTGTTCACATAGTTGTGGAAATCCATCTTTTGGAAATCTCAATGGAATGTCGCTGAGTCCATCAGCCACCTCCTAACCCTCTCTTTGGTTTAATGATGAACTCTGGTTTCGGAACTTGCTTTCATAGTTCATTTCCCGAGAATCTTACAATGTCATCCCATCAATTTGTGTTGCACTTTTCTTCTCAGACATCCTGAGTCTGAGGTATCCTGACACCAATCAGATCTGAATCTCGGTCAGATATGATGGTTGGAACATATTTCCAAGAGTTGTAACATTGGTCTATTTATGACCCGGTAAAGTGATGTCATGCCTAACACACCTGGCCGCAGGACCTATTGTTATAAGTTTTCCTTTTTAGCAAGGTTAGCTATTCTTCCATGAGGAAATTGTAAGACTTATTCTATAAGTTGTTCCTGATGGATCCTTTTTGTTTCCAAATTCTGATCTTCACCCGTTGACCATGCCAATGCTATCTCAAAGCATGTCTATGGTACTCCGATTTTCAACAAGAACATTTGAAGCCCAATACTAAATGTTTCTTGCTCAATTATGCAAACACCGCTATATGGGTTATGTCATGAAATTCCTCTCCCCTTACCTAAATGGTTTTCTACATTATATCCTGTCATGGATATCATGCTCAGCTTGTCCTTGGGAAGGATATACCCTTGAAATATGTGTTTAAACACATTTTCCTTTCCATTCTTCTGTTTAATCTGATAATCATATTTTCCTTTCCATTGTTTGGTTTAACCTTTCTAGTGATCTATATGATCTAAGCAGTAATATTCTCCTGCTTATGTAAACACCTCGGTGTACAACTCTGTCAGTAAGACCCTGTTACTATTGTTGGTGACATTTCGGTAACCACCGATGGACGAGAACTTTGCCTAATGGTCTGCCTCGTTTCAACGAGCAGGAAAATGGTTCTCTTCGTCCCTCGCCCTTGGTACCGACGATGTTGCTGACATATAACTAACAGGCTACCCTCTGACATGCCTTGCTATCATGATCGTGCAAGATGTCACCGCCCTTCCTACTTTTAACCCACATGGTGGGCCCATAATCCACAGTTCCACAGGATCAAAACCTGACTCTCCTGTGCAACCCCTGTTCCCAAATTTATTCATCGCGCGTGGCCTCGTATGTAATTCACGGACCACCGTCCTACTGATCTATACTGGCATCAGACATAATACTTATTCCGATTGCTTTGAACCCCTTTCACACTTTGTTTCAGGCTTCGAACGATTGCCTACCCGTTGAAACTTCTCATGGTACTTTCTTACTTGCTCTCGGCTTTTCTTAAGATTTAGTTCGAGAGTTACTTTCCGCCACCTTCCCCGATGATATTGACCAGATAGTAAACCTTGCAGAGGTCCGTTCTTCCAGAATACCCCCTTACTCTGTCGTAAGTACGATGGAGTTCCCGAAGAAAGGATGCCAGCTTCATCATGATGACCTGAAGCAGGAAAATGAAGACATCAACGTAATGGATCAACCACTTCGAGAAGAGCAACCAAGACCGAGAACGCTCGTTAGAATTAAGTGACCAAATCCCTTTCCCGTCACTTCCCCTCTTAAATCTCGGGACGAGATTTCTTGTAGTGGAGGAGAATTGTGACGCCCGGATAATTAGGCTACAGTAATCCCACGTTAATGATGCCACATCACCACGGTTACTGTTGTTAATCTCGTGTTAGTTCAAATAGGATTCGAAATTCAAACTTAAAATAAAGTCAAACGGTAAAGATTTTCAAATATTAAAACTAAAATGTTGGGGTGTTGCCAAATAATGCATAGGTAATTATTGTGGAGAAACCACACTTTTATAAAATGTTTAAAGGCTCTAAAGTAATTAAAACAGCAGCTATGACAATTAATTAAATGCCTTTTAAAAATAATAATAATGCAAACTATTTTAATTAGGTGTCAAACTTTTTGGGGCAGTAGAATAAATTATAACATTAATTTAGGAGTTGTATTTATATTTTATAAAACAGGAATTAAAAGAATAAAATAGAAAATAAAATAAATAAAAGAAAAGAAATTACAAAAGAGAAAACAAACAAACAAAAAAACAAAAACAAAAAACAGAACAAAAGACCCCCCCCGCTGGGCCTCCTGGCCCAGCTGACCATCCAACCAGGGCCGGCCCACCTAACCCCCTCCATAACCCCCCACCGACAGAACCCTATCCCACGATCCCCACTCTCCCCGATCCCCTCTCTCTCTCGCCCTTCCCCATCTGGATCGGGGTGGCGTTCGACCGCCCCGCCGCCGCCCGGGGAACCCCATCGCCCACGCCGTCGCTGTCCTCGGCTCCTCCTCGCCGGCTCCACCAACCCTCACCGCCTCGCCGGAACGTCGTCCCCGTCACCCTCCTCGACCCCCGCTGCCTAACCCCTACGGCCACCGTGAGCCTCCTCCCTTCCCCTCTCTATTGCCGGCACCGGCGACCTCCCATGGCCGTGCCCCGCACGCGCTCACCCCGCGCCACCCTGCTCTGCCGTGGCCGTCCCATCCCGCGTGCTGCCGCCGAACTTGTTGCCGCCCCGTGGCCGCGTCCTCCTCCCCGCGTCGCGACTGGACCAACGTCCCGCGCGCGCCCACCGTGGCCGGGTCCTCGCATGCGCGCCCTGCCTCGCTCCGGGGACACGCCCTGCCTCGCTCCGGGGACGCGCTCGTCGCGCCCGCGACCTCCCGTGGCCGCCCCTGGAGTTCTTCTCCCCCTGCGCATGCTCCACTCCCTCCGCGCCCTGGCCGCACCCACCGGCGCCCAGCCGCGTGTGCCCGTCTCGCTCCACCGTGGTCGTGGTCGCCGACCGGGTTCGCCGCCTCGTCGCCTCGGGTCCGCCCGATGGGTGCCTCGCCTGCAACGGCGCCCGTTGCCGAGCGCCCGCTCGGGTGAAACCCGCACCCGAGCGCCCGAACCCGTTAAGGCCCCTGGCCCAATGACAGGGGGGCCCGCCCCTAAAACGTTTAAAAAAAGGAATTAAAAAAATAATAATAATATTAATTAATTAACTAAATTAATTGAGTTTGATTAACTTAATCAATTAACTAAACTAATTAATCATGATTAGTTAGTCTAGTGTATGACATGCGGGACCCACATGTCAGGTTGACCAGGTCAACTGCTGACGTCATGCTGACGTCAGCAAACACTATTCTGGATAATGTTGAATTAAATTAATTAAATAAATTCTAAAAATGATTTAAATATTTTAAAAATCATATAAAATAAACCGTAGCTCGGATGGAAAAACTTTGTACATGAAAGTTGCTCAGAACGACGAGACGAATCCGGATAAGCAGCCCGTTCGTCCGCCACACATCCCTAACATATCGAACTCCAACTTTCCCCCTCCGATTCATCTGTCCGAAAATGCGAAACATCGGGAATACTTTCCCGGATGTCCCCCCCCTTCGTCGGTATCACCTCCTACCGCGTTAGGCCATACCTAGCACCGCGTTTTGCCTCCTTATGTTTTGTGATGCTTTGTTTGCTTCGTATTTACTGTTTCTTCCCCCTCTCCTTCTCCGGTAGACTACGAGACCGACGCTGCTGCTGCCCAGTTCGACTACGGAGTTGATGACCCCTCCTTCTTGCCAGAGCAACCAGGCAAGCCCCCCTTGATCACCAGATATCGCCTACTCTTCTCTATACTGCTTGCATTAGAATAGTGTAGCAATTGTTACTGCTTCCGGTAATCCTATTCTGATGCATAACCTGTCCTTGCTCCTACTATTGATACCTTTACCTGCAATCCTACTTGCCTAGTATAGGATGCTAGTTTTTCATCAGTGGCCCTACATTCTTGTCCGTCTGCTGTGCTATACTATCGGGCCGTGGTCACTTGGGCGGTGATCACGGGTATATACTTATATACTCTATACATGACACCTGTGGTGACTAAAGTCGGGTCGGCTCGTAGGAGTACCCGCAAGTGATTCTGATGAGGGGGCTGAAAGGACAGGTGGCTCCATCCCGGTAGAGGTGGGCCTGGGTTCCTGACGGCCCCCCTGTTGCTTTGTGGCGGAGCGACAGGGCAGGTTGAGACCACCTAGGAGAAAGGTGGGCCTGGCCCTGGTCGGCGTTCGCAGATACTTAACATGCTTAACGAGATCTTGGTATTTGATCTGAGTCTGGCCATTTGGTCTATACGCACTAACCATCTACGCGGGAACAGTTATGGGCATCCCGACGTCGTGGTATCAGCCGAAGCTCTTCTTGACGTCAGCGACGGAGCGGCGCGCGCCGGATTGGACTGGAACGCCTGCTAGGCTAGGTCTGCTTCCGGCTGCCCGCGCAACGTGCAGGTGTGCAATGGGCGATGGGCCCAGACCCCTGCGCGCATAGGATTTAGACCGGCGTGTTGACCTCTCTGTTGAGCCTAGGTGGGGCTGCGACGTGTTGATCTTCCGAGGCCGGGCATGACCCAGAAAGTGTGTCCGGCCAAATGGGATCGAGCGTGTTGGGTTATGTGGTGCACCCCTGCAGGGAAGTTTATCTATTCGAATAGCCGTGTCCCTCGGTAAAAGGACGACCCGGAGTTGTACCTTGACCTTATGACAACTAGAACTGGATACTTAATAAAACACACCCTTCCAAGTGCCAGATATAACCCGGTGATCGCTCTCTAACAGGGCGACGAGGAGGGGATCGCCGGGTAGGATTATGCTATGCGATGCTACTTGGAGGACTTCAATCTACTCTCTTCTACATGCTGCAAGATGGAGGTGGCCAGAAGCGTAGTCTTCGACAGGATTAGCTATCCCCCTCTTATTCTGGCATTCTGCAGTTCAGTCCACTGATATGGCCCTTTACACATATACCCATGCATATGTAGTGTAGCTCCTTGCTTGCGAGTACTTTGGATGAGTACTCACGGTTGCTTTTCTCCCTCTTTTCCCCTTTCCTATACCTGGTTGTCGCAACCAGATGCTGGAGTCCAGGAGCTAGAGATCCCGAGGATGATTCTACATGGAGTTCGGCTTCGAGGAGTAGTTAGGAGGTCCCAGGCAGGAGGCCTTGCCTTTTCGATCGTTGCTACTTTTGTGCTAGCCTTCTTAAGGCAGACTTGTTTAACTTATGTCTGTACTCAGATATTGTTGCTTCCGCTGACTCGTCTATGATCGAGCACTTGTATTCGAGCCCTCGAGGCCCCTGGCTTGTATTATGATGCTTGTATGACTTATTTATGTTGTAGAGTTGTGTTGTGATATCTTCCCGTGAGTCCCTGATCTTGATCGTACACATTTGCGTGCATGATTAGTGTACGGTCAAATCGGGGGCGTCACAACGCGCGAGTCCCTCGCACCTACACAAAACAAATAAATCCTCGCAACCAACGCGATAAGGGGTTGTCAATCCCTACACGGTCACTTACGAGAGTGAGATCTGATAGGATAATATTTGTGGTATTTTTGTGATAAAGATGCAAAGTAAAATAAAAGCAAAGTAAAAAAGCAAAGGCAATAACAAAGTGTTGGAAGATTAATATGATGAAGATAGACCCGGGGGCCATAGGTTTCACTAGTGGCTTCTCTCAAGAGCATAAGTATTTTACGGTGGGTGAACGAATTACTGTTGAGCAATTGACAGAATTGAGCATAGTTATGAGAATATCTAGGTATGATCATGTATATAGGCATCACGTCTGAGACAAGTAGACCGACTCCTGCCTGCATCTACTACTATTACTCCACTCATCGACCGCTATCCAGCATGCATCTAGAGTATTAAGTTCATGAAAACAGAGTAACGCCTTAAGCAAGATGACAGGATGTTGAGGGATAAATTCATGCAATATGATAAAAAAAACCATGTTGTTATCCTCGATGGCAACAATACAATGCGTGCCTTGCTGCCCCTACTGTCACTGGGAAAGGACACCGCAAGATTGAACCCAAAGCTAAGCACTTCTCCCATTGCAAGCAAAACCAATCTAGTATGCCAAACCAAACTGATAATTCGAAGAGACTTTCAAAGATAACCAATCATACATAAAAGAATTCAGAGAAGATTCAAATATTGTTCGTAGATAAACTTGATCATAAACCCACAATTCATTGGTCTCAACAAACACACCGCAAAAAGAAGGTTACATCGAATAGATCTCCACAAGAGAGGGGGAGAACATTGTATTGAGATCCAAAAAGAGAGAAGAAGCCATCTAGCTAATAACTATGGACCCGAAGGTCTGAGGTAAACTACTCACACTTCATCGGAGGGGCTATGGTGTTGATGTAGAAGCCCTCCGTGATGGATGCCCCCTCCGGCGGAGCTCCGGAACAGGCCCCAAGATGGGATCTCGTGGGTACAGAAGGTTGCAGTGGTGGAATTAGGTTTTTGGCTCCTGTTCTGATCGTTTGGGGGTACGTAGGTATATATAGGAGGAAGAAGTACGTCGGTGGAGCAACATGGGGCCCACGAGGGTGGAGGGCGCGCCCCCTACCTCGTGGCCTCCTGGAAGCTTCTCTTACGTAGGGTCCAAGTCTCCTGGATCATGTTTGTTCCAAAAATCACGCTCCCGAAGGTTTCATTCCGTTTGGACTCCGTTTGATATTCTTTTTCTGCGAAACTCTGAAATAGGCAAAAAATAGCAATTCTAGGCTGGGCCTCCGGTTAATAGGTTAGTCCCAAAAATAATATAAAAGTGGATAATAAAGCCCAATATTGTCCAAAACAGTAGATAATATAGCATGGAGCAATCAAAAATTATAGATACGTTGGAGACGTATCAAGCATCCCCAAGCTTAATTCCTGCTCGTCCTCGAGTAGGTAAATGATAAAAACAGAATTTTTGATGCGGAGTGCTACTTGGCATAATTTCAATGTAATTCTTCTTAATTGTGGTATGAATATTCAGATCCGAAAGATTCAAGATAAAAGTTCATATTGACATAAAAATAATAATCTTCAAGCATACTAACTAAGCAATTATGTCCTATCAAAATAACATGGCCAAAGAAAGTTCATCCCTACAAAATCATATAGTTTAGTCATGCTCCATTTTCGTCACACAAGAATGCTCTCATCATGCACAACCCCGATGACAAGCCAAGCAATCGTTTCATACTTTAGTAATCTCAAACCTATAAACTTTCACGCAATATATGAGCGCGAGCCATGGACATAGCACTATGGCTGGAATAGAATATGATGATGGGGGTTATGTGGAGAAGACAAAAAAGGAGAAAGTCTCACATCAACGAGGCTAATCAATGGGCTATGGAGATGTCCATCGATTGATGTTAATGCAAGGAGTAGGAATTGCCATGCAACAGATGCACTAGAGCTATAAATGTATGGAAGCTCAACAAAAGAAACTAAGTGGGTGTGCATCCAACTTGCTTGCTCACGAAGACCTAGGGCACTTGAGGAGGCCCATTGTTGGAATATACAAGCCAAGTTCTATAATGAAAATTCCCACTAGTATATGAAAGTGACAAAACAAGAGACTCTCTATCATGAAGATTATGGTGCTACTTTGAAGCACAAGTGTGGAAAAGGATAGTAGCATTGTCCCTTCTCTCTTTTCTCTCTCTTTTTTTGGGCCTTCTCTTTTTTTATGGCCTTTCTCTCTTTTTTTATTCCTCACTTGGGACAATGCTCTAGAAAAATGATGATCATCACACTTCTATTTATTTACAACTCAATGATTACAACTTGATACTAGAACAAAGTATGACTCTATATGAATGCCTCCAGCGGTGTACCAGGATATGCAATAAACCAAGAGTGACATGTATGAAAGAATTATGAACGGTGGCTTTGCCACAAATACTATGTCAACTACATGATCATGAAAGCAATATGACAATGATGAATGTGTCATGATAAACGGAATGGTGGAAAGTTGCATGGCAATATATCTCGGAATGGCTATGGAAATGCCATAATAGGTAGGTATGGTGGCTGTTTTGAGGAAGATATAAGGAGGTTTATGTGTGAAAGAGCGTATCATATCATGGGGTTTGGATGCACTGGCGAAGTTTGCACCAACTCTCAATGTGAGAAACGGCAATGCACGGTATCGAAGATGCTAGCAATGATGGAAGGGTGAGAGTGCGTATAATCCATGGACTCAACATTAGTCATAAAGAACTCACATACTTATTGCAAAAATCTACAAGTCATCAAAAACCAAGCACTACGTGCATGCTCCTAGGGGGGTAGATTGGTAGGAAAAGACCATCGCTCTTCCCCGACCGCCACTCATAAGGACGACAATCAAAGAACACCTCATGTTTCAAATTTGTTACATAACGTTTACCATACGTGCATGCTACGGGACTTGCAAACTTCAACAGAAGCATTTCTCAAATTCACAACTACTCAACTAGCACGACTTTAATATTATTACCTCCATATCTCAAAACAATCATCAAGCATCAAACTTTTCTTAGTATTCAACACACTCATAAGAAAGTTTTTACTATTCTTGAATACCTAGCATATTAGGATTATTTAAGCAAATTACCATGCTATTTAAGACTCTCAAAATAATCTAAGTGAAGCATGAGAGATCAATAGTTTCTATAAAACAAATCCACCACCGTGCTCTGAAAGATATAAGTGAAGTACTAGAGCAAAACTATATAACTCAAAAGATATAAGTGAAGCACATAGAGTATTCTAACAAACTCCAAATCATGTATGGCTCTCTCAAAAGGTGTGTACAGCAAGGATGATTGTGGCAAACTAAAAAGCAAAGACTCAAATCATACAAGACGCTCCAAGCAAAACACATATCATGTGGTGAACAAAAATATAGCTCCAAGTAAAGTTACTGATGGCAGTAGACGAAAGAGGGGATGCCTTCCGGGGCATCCCCAAGCTTTGGCTTTTTGGTGTCCTTAGATTATCTTGGGGGTGCCATGGGCATCCCCAAGCTTAGGCTCTTGCCACTCCTTGTTCCATAATCCATCAAAATCTTTCACCCAAAACTTGAAAACTTCACAACACAAAACTCAACAGAAATCTCGTGAGCTCCGTTAGAGAAAGAAAACAAAAGACCACTTCAAGGTACTGTAATGAACTCATTCTTTACTTATATTGGCGTTAAACCTACTGTATTCCAACTTCTCTATGGTTTATAAACTATTTTACTAGCCATAGATTAATGAAAATAAGCAAACAACACACGAAAAACAGAATCTGTCAAAAACAGAACAGTCTGTAGTAATCTGTAACTAACGCAAACTTCTGGAACTCCAAAAATTCAGCCAAAATAGGAAGACCTAGGAAATTTGTTTATTGATCAGAAGCAATTGGAATCAGTATTTTATCACGGTCTGGTGATTTTTAACAATTGTTTCGTGAACAGAAAGTTTCTGGAAATTACTGCAAGATCGAATAACTATCATCCAAGAAGATCCTATAGGTTTAACTTGGCACAAACACTAATTAAAACATAAAAAAACATCTAACCAGAGGCTAGATCAAGGATTTATTCCTAAACAAAAGCAAAATAAAAAAAACTAAAAATAAAATTGGGTTGCCTCCCAACAAGCGCTATCGTTTAACGCCCCTAGCTAGGCATAAAAGCAAGGATAGATCTAGGTATTGCCATCTTTGGTAGGCAATCCATAAGTGGCTCTCATGATAGATTCATATGGCAATTTTATTTTCTTCCTAGGGAAGTGTTCCATGCATTTTTTAATGGAAATTGGAATCTAATATTCCCTTCCTTCATATCAATAATTGCACCAATCATTCTAAGGAAAGGTCTACCAAGAATAATAGGACATGAAGGATTGCAATCTATATCAAGAATGATAAAATCTACGGGCACATAATTCCTATTTGCAACAATAAGAACATCATTACTTCTTCCCATAGGTTTCTTAATAGTGGAATCCGCAAGGTGCAAGTTTAGAGAGCAATCGTCAAAATCACGGAAATCTAGCAAATCGCACAAAGTTTTGGGAATAGTGGAAACACTAGCACCCAAATCACATAAAGCATAGAACTCATGATCCATAATCTTAATTTTAATAGTTGGTTCCCACTCATCATAAAGTTTTCTAGGGATAGAAACTTCCAACTCAAGCTTTTCTTCATAAGATTGCATCAAGGCATCAACGATATGTTTAGTAAACGCTTTATTTTGACTATAAGCATGAGGAGAATTTAGCACGGATTGCAACAAGGAAATACAATCAATCAAAGAGCAATTTTCATAATTAAATTCCTTGAAATCCAAAATAGTGGGTTTAGCAACATCTAGGGTTTTGATTCCTTCAATCCCACTTTTATCAAATTTAGCATCAAGATCTAAAAACTCCGAATTCTTGGAACGCCTTCTAGGTAAAGGTGGATCATATTCAGTCCCATCATTATCAAGATTCATATTGCAAAACAAAGATTTAATAGGGGACACATCAATAACTTTTAGATCTTCATCTTTATTTTCATAGAAATCCGGTTTAGCGGCCATCTTATTAACTAAGGTAGCCTGCTTATCCGATATTTCAGCAGTCAACTTCTCAAGGCGAGAAATTTGGGATCTTAAACCATCAAATTCTTTAGACATATCATCGAGCTCTTTATTCATGTAACTAATAAAACTTTTTTGTTCCTTAAGCTCGTTTCTGAAGAAATTATTATGCTCAAATTGCAAAACCATAAAACTCCTGACGTTGCTTTCGATCTCTTCTAACCTTTTAAGGTGAAGATCACCAAATCTAGGTAGAGCCATCGTGACAAACAAGCAATCCAACACACGAGCAAACAAAAAGCAAGCGAAAAAGAGGCGAACGAAAAAGAGAGGGCGAATAAAACGGCAAGGGTGAAGTGGGGGAGAGGAAAACGAGAGGGAAATGGCAAATAATGTAGTGCGGGAGATAAAGGATTGTGATGGGTACTTGGTATGTTGACTTTTGCATAGACCTCCCCGGCAACGGCGCCAGAAATCCTTCTTGCTACCTCTTGAGCACTGCGTTGGTTTTCCCTTGAAGAGGAAAGGGTGATGCAGCAAAGTAGCGTAAGTATTTCCCTCGGTTTTGGAGAACCAAGGTATCAATCCAGTAGGAGGCTACGCGCGAGTCCCTTGCACCTACACAAAACAAATAAATCATCGCAACCAACGCGATAAGGGGTTGTCAATCCCTACACGGTCACTTACGAGAGTGAGATCTGATAGATATGATAGGATAATTTTTTTGGTATTTTTGTGATAAAGATGCAAAGTAAAAAGCAAAGGCAATAACAAAGTGTTGGAAGATTAATATGATGAAGATAGACCCGGGGGCCATATGTTTCACTAGTGGCTTCTCTCAAGAGCATAAGTATTTTACGGCGGGTGAACGAATTACTGTTGAGCAATTGACAGAATTGAGCATAGTTATGAGAATATCTAGGTATGATCATGTATATAGGCATCACGTCCGAGACAAGTAGACCGACTCCTGCCTGCATCTACTACTACTACTACTCCACTCATCGACCGCTATCGAGCATGCATCTAGAGTATTAAGTTGATGAAAATAGAGTAACGCCTTAAGCAAGATGACATGATGTAGAGGGATAAATTCATGCAATATGATAAAAACCCCATCTTGTTATCCTCGATGGCAACAATACAATGCGTGCCTTGCTGCCCCTACTGTCACTGGGAAAGGACACCGCAAGATTGAACCCAAAGCTACGCACTTCTCCCATTGCAAGAAAAACCAATCTAGTAGGCCAAACCAAACTGATAATTCGAAGAGACTTGCAAAATAACCAATCATACATGAATTCAGAGAAGATTCAAATATTGTTCATAGATAAACTTGATCATAAAACCACAATTCATCGGCCTCAAAAAACACACCGCAAAAAGAAGGTTACATCGAATAGATCTCCACGAGAGAGGGGGAGAACATTGTATTGAGATCCAAAAAGAGAGAAGAAGCCATCTAGCTAATAACTATGGACCCGAAGGTCTTAGGTAAACTACTCACACTTCATCGGAGGGGCTATGGTGTTGATGTAGAAGCCCTCCGTGATGGATGCCCCCTCCGGCGGAGCTCCGGAACAGGCCCCAAGATGGGATCTCGTGGGTACAGAAGGTTGTGGCGGTGGAATTAGGTTTTTGGCTCCTGTTCTGATCGTTTGGGGGTACGTAGGTATATATAGGAGGAAGAAGTACGTCGGTGGAGCAATGCGGGGCCCATGAGGGTGGAGGGCGCGCCCTGGGGGGGGGGTTGGCGCGCCCCCTACCTCGTGGCCTCCTGGAAGCTTCTCTTACGTAGGGTCCAAGTCTCCTGGATCATGTTTGTTCCAAAAATCACGCCCCCGAAGGTTTCATTCCGTTTGGACTCCGTTTGATATTCTTTTTCTGCGAAACTCTGAAATAGGCAAAAAAACAGCAATTCTGGGTTGGGCCTCCGGTTAATAGGTTAGTCCCAAAAATAATATAAAAGTGGATAATAAAGCCCAATATTGTCCAAAACAGTAGATAATATAGCATGGAGCAATAAAAAATTATAGATACGTTGGAGACGTATCAGCCCGCAGTACGAAGCTGCCGAACACGAAGATCTGTCCGGGGAGAAAGGTTTCTCCCTGGACAGCGTCATCATCGACGATTGAAGGGGCCATCAAACCTTTTAACGATGGCACAGTGGAACTCTCAATGAAAGCACCAATGTCGGTGTCAAAACCGGCGGATCTCGGGTAGGGGGTCCCGAACTGTGCGTCTAGGATCGATGGTAACAGGAGTCGAGGGACACGATGTTTACCCAGGTTCAGGCCCTCTCTATGGAGGTAATACCCTACTTCCTGCGTGATTGATCTTGATGAATATGAGTATTACAAGAGTTGATCTACCACGAGATCGTAATGGCTAAACCCTAGAAGTCTAGCCTATGTGAATATGGTAATGAATCTGTCCTATCCGGACTATACTCTTCGGTTTATATAGACACCGGAGAGATCTAGGGTTACATGGGGTCGGTTACATAAGAAGGAATCTTCACAGGTGGTTGCCTAGCTTGCCTTCCACGCCAAGGAAAATCCAACCCGGACACAGGTATGGTCTTCGGCTTTCGTATCTTCATAGCTCCTCAATCTGGCCCAATGAGTAACAGGCCGGACGCCCGAGGACCCCTTAGTCCAGGACTTCCTCAAAGGGAGCTGCTTTGGATGCCGCCAAGGGGCCCGACGAGGAGGCCGGCAAGGCCGCTGCCGAGGAGGCCGACAAGGGGCCGGCCGGAGAGGCCGGCAAGGCCGCTGCCGAGGAGGGGACAGTTGATGACCAGCCTTCCTCCTCTGCTGCCTCCGGCTCGGGCAAGTACCTGAAGGTGAGTGACGATCTGTTCGCCCACCTCCCAGGGACGGCGAGCACCAGGGTGCCCATCGAGGGGGAGGTGTTCGTCGACGAGGTGCTCGCCGCCGCCGGGCTTGAGGTTGTCGACGAACCGGGCGCTGGTGGCGGCGGTTCCCAGGAGGAGCAGCTCCTTCGGGGCATGAGCACCGACTTCCAAAAGCTCCTGGCGCTCCACCGTGCCCGCCTGGACAAGGCGAAGTCCAGGATGGCGGCGGTGGACAAGGCGGAGGCGGACCTCGTGGGGCGTGTCACTGAAACGCAGGCTTGGTTTCGCCAAGCCCATGAGGAGCTGAAGGTTGCCTAGGACCTGCTGGCCGAGCGCAAGCTGGAGCTCGTCATGAAGCAGGCCTACATCGAGAAGGCCCAGGAGCTGGCGAAGGAGCAGGCCGCCAAAGATGAGGCCGCTCGGCACCAGCACTAGGCTGAGCTAAAATCCGAGGAGGAGGACCTTGCCGTTCACGAGGAGAAGCTTGCCGCAACACTCCGCGGCAAGGACGAGGAGGTGGAGAAGCTTGTCGTGCAGCGGACCCAGGAGCTGGAGAAGAGGCACGAGGAGGCACTCAATGCTCAGGCCCAGGTCCAAGCCGGCAAGGTGAAAGAGCTGGAGGTGGAGCGGGACGGGATGAAGGAATAGGCCCTGAAGCTGGCGAAGGAGAAAGACACACTCAACGGTGCCCTGGTGGAGGCGCAGGGCGCAGTCCTCGGCAAGGTTGAGCAACTCTCCAAGGCCAACGACTCCATCAAAGACCTGAAGCTGAAGCTGGAGGGTCTTGAGGGGACGCTTTCGGAGGTCAGAGCCCGGGAGGAGACCCTGACCAAGATTCTGGAGAAGGAGAGGCAACTGCGGAAGAACGACGCCGCCAACCACGCGGATTTTCTGAAGGGCGAAAACCTCTGGATCAGCCGCCTCGCCGACGCCGCCGGCAGGATCACCACGCAGCTGGCTACTATGGGGATGCCGCACGTGAGGTACGCCCCAGAGCCAAATGCGAGCCCCAATACCAAACTGACCCTGTTCTTCGAGGGTGCTCTTGGAGCCCTGGAGCAGTTCCGCTCCAACCGGGCGGCCTCTCTGGCCGATGAGGCCCGGAGGCTTTGCCGGGGTGCCATGACCAAGGTCCTCACCAAGCTGGCGTACTGGAACCCCAACCTCGACTTCGACGCGGTGGAGAGCTTGCCGGAGGATGTGGACCTCGCGACGCTCGAGGAGCGTATCAAGCCCATCATCAGCCGTATCGATGGAATCCAGATGGTAAAGGGCCAACACCAGGACTAGGCACCCCTTTTTTAATCGCCGCTGCAGGTTCATGACCAAGACAATTTTTATCTTTAGTTAGAACCGCAGCAACAATTGATGTAATATAACTCTGCAGTACTTTTGAAACAATGCATGTTATCTTCCTGTTTGATCCCCCCTTGTATGTCCACCCTACGTTAATCGGGTGGGCTTGCTGGCACGTAAACCCAGGCCACGGCGCCTTGAGGACGGATCCCCAATAGCCTGCCGGGTGTGCGTGCTGCTAGGCAAACCACCTTACCGCTCTTAACGCGGCCGCTCGAACTGTCGAGCGGACTCAAGACAGGACGAGAGCGTTGCCAATTGCGGAAGGCCACCCTGCCGCTCTCGACGCAGCCGCTCGAACTGTTGAGCAGACTCGAAACAGAGCAAGGGCGTTGCCAATAGTGGAAGGGCCCCATCACGTGCATGTTTTCCATACATAGGGCAAGATCTTCGAGGATGATAACCATATATATACAAAGGAATTGCTCAAAGCTTTGCATGACTTAGCTTTTCTGTCGTTGGACGGGTGTCCACTGCATCTGCAGATGGCGCCGCCCGTCTGGTCGTCTTCTTCCTTGGAGTGACGGCCACGACGAAGCCGCTGCTCCAGTCAGAACAGATTTCCACAACTGCGCTCCCCTACCTGGCGCGCCAAAGATGTCGATGGAAACGACACCTATGGAATCACTGGGACCCCTTCTACGGTTAGCGGGCGCGAGGTTGTGCAAAGAGCAGGTCTAGTAGCCAGCACAAAGATCGTTGACCCAGGTTCGGGCCGCAAGGATGCGTAATACCCTAGTCCTGCTTTGGTGTATATTTGAGTGTACTTGAGCTTTCGAACTAGCTGTGGTGCGGGCGTTGTCCAAAAGATCCGAATCCCTCTCCTATACGCCTCAGGCCTCCTTTTATAGACAAAAGGGGTCGCCACAGTGGCACACAGGAGGTGGAAAGGTATACAGTGGCTAAGTTTATCCTCTGGCACCGTCGAACAAACGCATTTAATGCGCTGCCGACATGCCCTCTTTGCTTTATCGGGGACGGCGAGGAAGCTCGTCCCAGCTGTCGCCGCCTCGTTCGGCTCCGACGCGCGTCCGAGCTAATGAGGCGTTGTAGCGCCACGTTGGCTGGCTGCTGGGCTGGCGCGGTGGCAGAGTCTTCACAAAGATCTGCATGGCGCCATGCAGGTGCTTGCTGAGTTGGCCTGGGGGCCGCACGTCGCCACGCAGGTGCCTGCCCAGTTGGTTGGGCTGACAGCTGTATGGGAATGGTGGTGGAGTCTTGGCAGATGTGGACCTGGCTGTGACCCCGCGAGCATCCTTAGCAAGGGTCTTGCCGGGGCCCCGGCAAGGGTCTTGCCGCGGCATCGCGGTCGTCCCCGGCAAGGATCTTCACGAAAAAAAATACACTTCCGTGATGATACATGTTTGTCACAGTAGGTCGCGTTTTTTGTCATGCATGTACATCCATGACAAATTTATGACAGAATCAAGATAGTCATACCTGTGCTGTCATAGAAGTGTTCCATGACATTACCAAAATTATCATCACGGAAGTGTCCACTTCCATGACGATAAATCGCGCGTCACAGAAGTGCTTTCGTCAAGGGTGACCGACACGTGGCATCCACCGTAACGGAACGCCGTTAAGCTATCGGGTCGGGTTTTGGATCCGATAACCCGTTAATAGCCCCGACCAATGGGGATTTTCCACGTGTAAAATCATCATTGGCTGGAGGAGACACGTGTCAGGTCCGCGTTGGCACAGGTGTCACTCATCCAATGGGCGAGACGCGCCTATGATATGTTGACACGTGGACCGGCCCATCAAGTTTAAATGGGCCGGCCCAACTGAAGGCCCACAAGATTTTGCGGACCATAATGGGCCGGCCCAGCTAAAGGCCCACGAGATTTTGCGGACCATAATGGGCTGGCCCAGCTAAAGGCCCACAAGATTTTGCGGGCCATAATGGGCCGGCCCAGGTAAAGGCCCACAAGATTTTTGTGTGCCATAATGAGCCGGCCCAGGTAAAGGCCCACAAGATTCTTGCGGATCATAATGGGCCGGCCCAGCTAAAGGCCCATGAGATTTCGCCGACATTAATGGGCCGGCCCAGCTGTAGGCCCACAAGATTTTGAGGACCCTAGTAGGCCGGCCCATTAACTGGCTGCCATGTTTTGGGCCAAATGCCGGCCCATATTTGATCCGGTCCATTAATGGCCTGCCACGCTCCGGGCCTAATAGTGGCCCATATGAGATCCGCCCCGTTAAAAGCCTACCACGTTCTGGGCCAAATTACGGCCTAGATCAGGTCCGGCCCTTTAAGAGGCTTTGGGCTCAATTATGGCCCATATCAGATTCGGCCCGTCAACTGGACACTATGCTTTTGGGCCCACTTGCTAAAGGCCCACTTAGTAATTCAGCCTGATATTAGTTTTGGCCTCTTAAAGGCCCGTTTAACATTTCGGCCTATATTAATTTCGGCCTGTTAAAAGCCCGTCATATAGTTGGGCCTAACTACGGCCCGGTTTGCATCCGGCCTGCTCGCAGCCGATATCTGATTGGGCCAAACAAGGACCGAAACAATTTTGGCCAGTTAAAAGCCCGTGATTTCATTCGCACAATCATGGGCCGGGGTTCATTTCAGGCTGCTGCCGGCCCATGAGCTGTTCGGCACATTTATGCCCAACCTACATCGTGATTGCATGACAGCCCGATTATGTACCGTAATTTTACGGTTTGGCCGGTTTACTGCGAAGACATGATATATATATATATATAGTAAAATAACTGCAGCATCGTGAATAAGAAAAAACCTAGACTATACAATAAAGAAATTACGGATATTACATCCACTAGGCATCAAAGTTCGCCACTATGATAATAAAGCACAAGCAGACAGCAGATTACATACACTGGGCATCAAAGATCGCCACCAGTGCAAATAAACACGCCGACAAAATAATATACAAAACCGACAACACTTCAATAGAGTTCAAGAAAGGTTAGCCCTGCTGGGGAGCTGCAGCGCAAGCAGCTGAGCAAGATGATGAGACTGCGCTTGTTCAACACTTATATCTTCCTCACTCTGAAAGATAAACAAGCAGACAGATGACAGGTTTTGCACATAAAAGTATCAGTGCTGACAATTCATCACATTTCTTACTGACGAATAAAGTGACACAGTTTAAAATTGCATTAACACAATATGGTATTGTTCAGGTCAAGACATGGCAGGAAATGACATTGTGAAGGAGTTGGCAGCTTCACGATGCAGCGACGTCCAGTGCAGCGACGTCTCCTCCTTCTTGATCCAGCAAGGGGGAAGGAGAGGTTGATGGAGATCCAGCAGCACGACGGCGTGGTAGTGGATGTAGCGGGATGCCGGCAGGGCTTCGCCGAGCATATATGAGAGAGAGAGGTGTTGCAGGGGGAGAGGGAGGCGCCCAAGGCTGTAATGTTGCTGCCCTCCCTCCCCCCTATATATAGGCCCCTGGGAGGGGGGGGGGCGCCGGCCAGAACCCATCTAGGGTGGGGGGCGGCGGCCAGGGGGGTAACTTACCCCCCAAGGCAAGTGGGAAGCCCCCCACCCTAGGGTTCCCAACCCTAGGCGCATGGGGGGAGGCCCATGGGGGGCGCCCAGCCCACTAGGGGCTGGTTCCCTTCCCACTTCAGCCCACGAGGCCCTCCGGGATAGGTGGCCCCACCCGGTGGACCCCCGGGACCCTTCCGGTGGTCCCGGTACAATACCGGTAACCCCCGAAACTTTCCCGGTGGCCGAAACTTGACTTCCTATATATAATTCTTTACCTCCGGACCATTCCGGAACTCCTCGTGATGCCCGGGATCTCATCCGGGACTCCGAACAACTTTCGGGTTTCCGCATACACATATCTCTACAACCCTAGCGTCACCGAACCTTAAGTGTGTAGACCCTACGGGTTCGGGAGACATGCAGACATGACCGAGACGCCTCTCCGGTCAATAACCAACAGCGGGATCTGGATACCCATGTTGGCTCCCACATGTTCCACGATGATCTCATTGGATGAACCACGATGTCGAGGATTCAATCAATCCCGTATACAATTCCCTTTGTCAATCGGTATGTTACTTGCCCGAGATTCGATCGTCGGTATCCCAATACCTTGTTCAATCTCGTTACCGGCAAGTCTCTTTACTCGTACCGCAATGCATGATCCCGTGACTAACGCCTTAGTCACATAGAGCTCATTATGATGATGCATTACCGAGTGGGCCCAGAGATACCTCTCCGTCACACGGAGTGACAAATCCCAGTCTCGATCCGTGCCAACCCAACAGACACTTTCGGAGATACCCGTAGTGCACCTTTATAGTCACCCAGTTACATTGTGACGTTTGGCACACCCAAAGCACTCCTACGGTATCCGGGAGTTGCACGATCTCATGGTCTAAGGAAAAGATACTTGACATTGGAAAAGCTCTAGCAAACGAAACTACACGATCTTTTATGCTATGCTTAGGATTGGGTCTTGTCCATCACATCATTCTCCAAATGATGTGATCCCGTTATCAATGACATCCAATGTCCATAGTCAGGAAACCATGACTATCTGTTGAACAACGAGCTAGTCAACTAGAGGCTTACTAGGGACACGTTGTGGTCTATGTATTCACACATGTATTACGATTTCCGGACAATACAATTATAGCATGAACAATAGACAATTACCATGAACAAAGAAATATAATAATAACCATTTATTATTGCCTCTAGGGCATATTTCCAACAGTCTCCCACTTGCACTAGAGTCAATAATCTTGTTACATTGTGATGAATCGAACACCCATTGCGTCCTGGTGTTGATCATGTTTTGCTCTAGGGAGAGGTTTAGTCAACGGATCTGCTACATTCAGGTCCGTATGTACTTTACAAATATCTATGTCTCCATTTTGAACACTTTCACGAATGGAGTTGAAGCGACGCTTGATATGCCTGGTCTTCCTGTGAAACCTGGGCTCCTTCGCAAGTGCAATAGCTCTAGTGTTGTCACAGAAGAGAGTCATCGGGCCCGACGCGTTGGGAATCACCCCTAGGTCGGTAATGAACTCCTTCATCCAGACTGCTTCCTGTGCTGCCTCCGAGGCTGCCATGTACTCCGCTTCACATGTAGATCCCGCCACGACGCTTTGCTTGCAACTGCACCAGCTTACTGCTCCTCCATTCAAAATATACACGTATCCGGTTTGTGACTTCGAGTCATCCAGATCTGTGTCGAAGCTAGCGTCGACGTAACCCTTTACGACGAGCTCTTCGTCACCTCCATAAACGAGAAACATATCCTTAGTCCTTTCCAGGTACTTTAGGATATTCTTGACCGCCGTCCAGTGTTCCATGCCGGGATTACTTTGGTACCTTCCTACCAAACTTACGGCAAGGTTTACATCAGGTCTGGTACACAGCATGGCATACATAATAGACCCTATGGCCGAGGCATAGGGGATGACACTCATCTTTTCTATATCTTCTGCCGTGGTCGGGCATTGAGCCGTGCTCAATTGCACACCTTGCAATACAGGCAAGAACCCCTTCTTGGACTGATCCGTATTGAACTTCTTCAATATCTTGTCAAGGTATGTACTCTGTGAAAGACCAATGAGGCGTCTCGATTTATCTCTATAGATCTTGATGCCTAATATATAAGCAGCTTCTCCAAGGTCCTTCATTGAAAAACACTTATTCAAATAGGCCGTTATACTTTCCAAGAATTCTATATCATTTCCCATCAATAATATGTCATCCACATATAATATGAGAAATGCTACAGAGCTCCCAGTCACTTTCTTGTAAACACAGGCTTCTCCATAAGTCTGTGTAAACCCAAACGCTTTGATCATCTCATCAAAGCGAATGTTCCAACTCCGAGATGCCTGCACCAGCCCATAGATTGAGCGCTGGAGCTTGCATACTTTGTTAGCATTCTTAGGATCGACAAAACCTTCCGGCTGCATCATATACAACTCTTCCTTAAGGAAGCCATTAAGGAATGCCGTTTTGACGTCCATCTGCCATATCTCATAATCATAGTATGCGGCAATTGCTAACATGATTCGGACGGACTTCAGTTTCGCTACGGGTGAGAAAGTCTCATCGTAGTCAACCCCTTGAACTAGTCGATAAGCCTTAGCGACAAGTCGAGCCTTATAGATGGTCACATCACCATCCGCGTCTGTCTTCTTCTTAAAGATCCATTTGTTTTCTATGGCTCGCCGATCATCGGGCAAGTCAGTCAAAGTCCATACTTTGCTTTCATACATGGATCCTATCTCAGATTTCATGGCTTCTAGCCATTTGTCGGAATCCGGGCCCGCCATCGCTTCTTCATAGTTCGAAGGTTCACCGTTGTCTAACAACATGATTTCCAGGACAGGGTTGCCGTACCACTCTGGTGCGGAACATGTCCTTGTGGACCTACGAAGTTCAGTAGTAACTTGATCCGAAGCTTCATGATCATCATCATTAACTTCCTCCCCAGTCGGTGTAGGCACCACAGGAACATCTTCCCGTGCTGCGCTACTTTCCGGTTTGGAAGGGGTGACTATCACCTCATCAAGTTCCACTTTCCTCCCACTCAATTCTTTCGAGAGAAACTCCTTCTCTAGAAAGGACCCGTTCTTGGCAACGAAGATCTTGCCTTCGGATCTGAGGTAGAAGGTATACCCAATAGTTTCCTTAGGGTATCCTATGAAGACGCATTTTTCCGATGGGTTCGAGCTTTTCAGGTTGAAGTTTCTTGACATAAGCATCGCATCCCCAAACTTTTAGAAACGACAGCTTAGGTTTCTTCCCAAACCATAATTCATACGGTGTCGTCTCAACGGATTTCGACGGAGCCCTATTTAAAGTGAATGCGGCAGTCTCTAAAGCATAGCCCCAAAATGAGAGCGGTAAATCGGTAAGAGACATCATAGATCGCACCATATCCAATAGAGTGCGATTACGACGTTCGGACACACCGTTTCTCTGAGGTGTTCCGGGCGGCGTGAGTTGTGAAACTATTCCACATTTCCTTAAGTGTGTACCAAACTCGTGACTTAAATATTCTCCACCACGATCTGATCGTAAGAATTTTATTTTTCTGTCACGTTGATTCTCAACCTCACTCTGAAATTCCTTGAACTTTTCAAAGGTTTCAGACTTGTGTTTCATTAGGTAGACATACCCATATATACTTAAATCATAAGTGAGAGTGAGAACATAACGATATCCTCCGCGAGCCTCAACACTCATTGGACCGCACACATCGGTATGTATGATTTCCAATAAGTTGGCTGCTCGCTCCATTGTTCCGGAGAACGGAGTCTTGGTCATCTTACTGATGAGGCATGGTTCGCACGTGTCAAATGATTCGTAATCAAGAGACTCCAAAAGTCCATCTGCATGGAGCTTCTTCATGCGCTTGAAGCCAATGTGACCAAGGCGGTAGTGCCACAAGTATGTGGGACTATCGTTATCAACTTTACATCTTTTGGTATTCACACTATGAATATGTGTAACATCACGTTCGAGATTCATCAAAAATAAACCATTGACCAGCGGGGCATGACCATAAAACATATCTCTCAAATAAATAGAACAACCATTATTCTTGGATTCAAATGAGTAGCCATCTCGAATTAAACGAGATCCAGATACAATTATTGAGGTTTAAAACTAATCCCGTGGGTAGATGCAGAGGTAGCATGCTGACGGCGATCAGATCGACCTTGGAACCATTCCCGACGCGCATCGTCACCTCGTCCTTCGCCAGTCTCCATTTATTCCGTAGTTCCTGTTTTGAGTTACAAATATGAGCAACCGCTCCGGTATCAAATACCCAGGAGCTACTACGAGTACTGGTAAGGTACACATCAATTACATGTATATCACATATACCTTTGGTGTTGCCGGCCTTCTTGTCCGCTAGGTATTTGGGGCAGTTCCGCTTCCAGTGACCATTTCCCTTGCAATAAAAGCACTCAGTCTCGGGCTTGGGTCCATTCTTTGACTTCTTCCCAGTAACTGGCTTACCGGGCGCGGCAACTCCCTTGCCGTCCTTCTTGAAGTTCTTCTTACCCTTGCCCTTCTTGAACTTAGTGGTTTTATTCACCATCAACACTTGATGTTCTTTTCTGATCTCCACCTCCGCTGATTTCAGCATTGAATATACCTCAAGAATGGTCTTTTCCATCCCCTGCATATTGAAGTTCATCACAAAGCTCTTGTAGCTTGGTGGAAGCGACTGAAGGATTCTGTCAATGACCGCATCATCCGGGAGATTAACTCCCAGCTGAGACAAGCGGTTGTGCAACCCAGACATTCTGAGTATATGCTCACTAACAGAACTATTCTCCTCCATTTTCCAGATGAAGAACTTGTCGGAGACTTCATATCTCTCGACCCGGGCATGAGCTTGAAAAACCAGTTTCAGCTCCTCGAACATCTCATATGCTCCATGTTTCTCAAAACGCTTTTGGAGACCCGGTTCTAAGCTGTAAAGCATGCCGCACTGAACTAGGGAGTAATCATCAACACGTGATTGCCAAGCGTTCATAACGTCTTGGTTTTCAGAGATTGGTGCTTCATCTAGCGGTGCTTCTAAGACATAATCTTTCTTGGCTACTATGAGGATGATCCTCAGGTTCCGGACCCAGTCCGTATAGTTGCTGCCATCATCTTTCACCTTGGTTTTCTCTAGGAACGCGTTGAAATTGAGGACAATGTTGGCCATTTGATCTACAAGACATATTGTAAAGATTTTAGACTAAGTTCATCTAATCAAATTACTCAATGAACTCCCACTCAGATAGACATCCCTCTAGTCATCTAAGTGAAACATGATCCGAGTTAACTAGGCCGTGTCCGATCATCACGTGAGACAGACTAGTCAAGATCGGTGAACATCTCCATGTTGATCGTATCTTCTATACGACTCATGCTCGACCTTTCGGTCCTCCGTGTTCCGAGGCCATGTCTGTACATGCTAGGCTCGTCAAGTCAACCTAAGTGTATTGCGTGTGTTCCGAGGCCATGTCTGTACATGCTAGGCTCGTCAACACCCGTTGTATTCGAACGTTAGAATCTATCACACCCGATCATCACGTGGTGCTTCGAAACAACGAACCTTCGCAACGGTGCACAGTTAGGGGGAACACTTTTCTTGAAATTATCATAAGGGATCATCTTACTTACTACCGTCGTTCTAAGCAAATAAGATGCAAAAACATGATAAACATCACATGCAATCAAATAGTGACATGATATGGCCAATATCATCATGCTCCTTTGATCTCCATCTTCGGGGCACCATGATCATCTTCGTCACCCGCATGACACCATGATCTCCATCATCATGATCTCCATCATTGTGTCTTCATGAAGTCGTCACGCCAATGATTACTTCTACTTCTATGGCTAACGCGTTTAGCAACAAAGTAAAGTAATTTACATGGCGTTATTCAATGACACGCAGGTCATGCAAAATAATAAAGACAACTCCTATGGCTCCTGCCGGTTGTCATACTCATCGACATGCAAGTCGTGATTCCTATTACAAGAATATGATCAATCTCATACATCACATATATCATTCATCACATCTTCTGGCCATATCACATCACATAACATATGCTGCAAAAACAAGTTAGACGTCCTCTAATTGTTGTTGCAAGTTTTTACGTGGTTTGTAGGTTTCTAGCAAGAACGTTTCTTACCTACGTATGACCACAACGTGATTTGCCAATTTCTATTTACCCTTCATAAGGACCCTTTTCATCGAATCCGTTCCGACTAAAGTAGGAGAGACAGACACCCGCTAGCCACCTTATGCAACTAGTGCATGTCAGTCGGTGGAACCTGTCTCACGTAAGCGTACGTGTAAGGTCGGTCCGGGCCGCTTCATCCTACAATGCCGCCGAAACAAGGAACGACTAGTAGCGGCAAGAAGAATTGGCAACATCAACGCCCACAACTTCTTTGTGTTCTACTCGTGCATAGTAACTACGCATAGGCCTGGCTCATGATGCCACTGTTGGGAATCGTAGCATAATTTTAAAATTTTCCTACGCTCACCAAGATGCATCTATGGAGTGTACTAGCAACGAGGGGAAAGGAGTGCATCTACATACCCTTGTAGATCGCGAGCGGAAGCGTTCCAATGAACGTGGACGACGGAGTCGTACTCGCCGTGATCCAAGTCACCGATGACCGAGTGCCGAACGGACGGCACCTCCGCGTTCAACACACGTACGGTGCAGCGACGTCTCCTCCTTCTTGATCCAGCAAGGGGGAAGGAGAGGTTGATGGAGATCCAGCAGCACGACGGCGTGGTGGTGGATGTAGCGGGATGCCGGCAGGGCTTCGCCGAGCATATACGAGAGAGAGAGAGGTGTTGCAGGGGGAGAGGGAGGCGCCCAAGGCTGTAATGTTGCTGCCCTCCCTCCCCCCCTATATATAGGCCCCCTGGGAGGGGGGGGGGGGCGCCGGCCAGAACCCATCTAGGGTGGGGGGCGGCGGCCAGGGGGGGTAACTTACCCCCAAGGCAAGTGGGAAGCCCCCCACCCTAGGGTTCCCAACCCTAGGCGCATGGGGGGAGGCCCATGGGGGGCGCCCAGCCCACTAGGGGCTGGTTCCCTTCCCACTTCAGCCCACGGGGCCCTCCGGGATAGGTGGCCCCACCCGGTGGACCCCCGGGACCCTTCCGGTGGTCCCGGTACAATACCGGTAACCCCCGAAACTTTCCCGGTGGCCGAAACTTGACTTCCTATATATAATTCTTTACCTACGGACCATTCCGGAACTCCTCATGACGTCCGGGATCTCATCCGGGACTCCGAACAACTTTCGGGTTTCCGCATACACATATCTCTACAACCCTAGCGTCACCGAACCTTAAGTGTGTAGACCCTACGGGTTCGGGAGACATGCACACATGACCGAGACGCCTCTCCGGTCAATAACCAACAGCGGGATCTGGATACCCATGTTGGCTCCCACATGTTCCACGATTATCTCATCGGATGAACCACGATGTCGAGGATTCAATCAATCCCGTATACAATTCCCTTTGTCAATCGGTATGTTACTTGCCCGAGATTCGATCGTCGGTATCCCAATACCTTGTTCAATCTCGTTACCGGCAAGTCTCTTTACTCGTACCGCAATGCATGATCCCGTGACTAACGCCTTAGTCACATAGAGCTCATTATGATGATGCATTACCGAGTGGGCCCAGAGATACCTCTCCGTCACACGGAGTGACAAATCCCAGTCTCGATCCGTGCCAACCCAACAGACACTTTCGGAGATACCCGTAGTGCACCTTTATAGTCACCCAGTTACGTTGTGACGTTTGGCACACCCAAAGCACTCCTACGGTATCCGGGAGTTGCACGATCTCATGGTCTAAGGAAAAGATACTTGACATTGGAAAAGCTCTAGCAAACGAAACTACACGATCTTTTATGCTATGCTTAGGATTGGGTATTGTCCATCACATCATTCTCCAAATGATGTGATCCCGTTATCAATGACATCCAATGTCCATAGTCAGGAAACCATGACTATCTGTTGAACAACGAGCTAGTCAACTGGAGGCTTACTAGGGACACGTTGTGGTCTATGTATTCACACATGTATTACGATTTCCGGACAATACAATTATAGCATGAACAATAGACAATTACCATGAACAAAGAAATATAATAATAACCATTTATTATTGCCTCTAGGGCATATTTCCAACATATTGGTGAAGGCAGGCTCTATAAAGGCCTTGTCCATGCTGATGGGGGGGGGGGGCAATTCAAGAAGTTTACCACAGAATCTTCTTCAAAAGCATTGCCTTTATTCTACATTTTGTTAAGAGTAAATATAGATGTGATAATATACGAAAAAATGGAGAATATTTAAGATAAGATGAGGAGTGATGCTACATAACCAAGTAGCTATATATGTAAGTGCAGCGATACAGGCAAAAGGTACAGCCAAGAGCAATGCACAACTAAACTTCTTCAGTACCAATATTATGGTAAGAGTAAATATAGATCTGATGTGTAGAAAATGGAGGGCAAAGGAAAATAAGCTGCAGAGTGATGGTACATGAACAACTACCTGTCATTATAAGTACACTGATAATGGACAACATGTACTTACAAGAACAATGCAGAGCTAAAAAAACATTGGCATTGGATATATTCTACACTAATGTAACCATTCATACAGATCGGATAATTTGGAGCGAACAATTGATAAGCAAGCTATCATGCATACTGCTGTCACATAATGAACCAGGTATGTATGCAAGTATAGTGATACATGACAACAGGTACTAACAAGAGCAAAGTAGTGGGCAGGATATTTGCGATATCCTGTCATTCTTGTCAAACCGGAATTCTTCTTCGAGCAGATTTCCTGCAAAAAAGATCCATAAGGCACATGCGGAAAAGTAGAAGTTCAAATTGTCATGTGATTTCATAGACAATACCTCATCCTGGGAACCAGACCAGTGCATAACAAGGTTTTTCCATTCAATGTCTTCTAAATTTAGCACAGGAGACTTCACCAGAAATTCGTTTATAGACTTGCCATCAAAGTGTGATTTCCTCAGGTAACACCGATACTGCTGCAATGCTTCCTTGAAAAGCACAAGCAAGCTTTGCTCGTCATGACTATCCAGATTGACCCTCGCCTAGTTACAACAATGTAATGTAAATCATTGATGTGTTCAATCAGCAGAAAACAGGAAAATAATAACCATGAATAATAGCACTTACACGTAAGTTGGACAGGAAGATATGAAAATGGTTTTTGTCTTCACAATAATCTTCCCATGATGGGAATATATGCACGTAGTCCCTAACAACATTGAAAGCATTGTCTTTTAAACTGGGAATAAATGGAATGGGGTTCCAATCTGCAGGAATTGGCCGTCTCTGCAGTTGGGATAGGTCTTCAGCCGGTGGACTTGCTGTACTTTTTGCTGGAGTGGGATTTTTCTGTGGTACAACTGGTGCTATGGCAAATGAAATCGGTATACCTTTTGCTGGAGTGCAGGTCCTGTGTGGTGGGGCTAGTGGTGTGGCCAGTGAAGTATGGGTACAGTCTGCTGGAGTCGGTCCTACGTTTTGTGTCACTGGTTGTACAACCAATATAAGTGGGGTGCTGTCTGATTTCTCCGGCACCACCACGTTTTTCAAGGACTTTGCTGGTGCTCCTTCAGGTTCGGCAATCACCCTCTTCCTTTTTGATGTCTGATGCACAAGAACAACATTTGAGTGGAAAAACATGGTATGATGACAGATGGAATATGTATTGATAATGGATGGGCATGGCATCTCGACATATATGATGAGTAAACTAAGAAGATGGCGGTGCAACAAAGTAGAAGAAATGCAAGACAACATATGCAAGATACCCGCAATCAATAAAACATTGCCAAATTAGAACAGGTACCTTGATGGGTGAACAGGACAGGCCATCTGCCTTTGACTCCTCGAGGTTAGAATAGTCATTAGGATCATATTCTGAACAAGAATCGACAGGTGGGGAGCGTATGAGTTTCATTGCATCCAGAATGGCACTCAATGCCTTGGTGCCAATTTTGTAAGTCATTGCAGTGTTTAGCTTCAAGAGTGGACTGCTGCTAGTGCGACACAAAGCAGCTACACAGATCATAGTGTAGATATAACGGGAAAACCTTAAGCATCAGAGTAAAATCAGCAAAGTGGAACTTGCTGGAATATATGTGCTAGTATTGCCGGTACGGCTAGAAAGGCTTCGGATACCAGCTCTCTTCAAGTGAAGGTGCGGTACTGTTAATATCAGTGTAACTCTCAAAGGCGACACAGCTCCCCGCATTTCCTTGCTATTCTTATAGGATTCAAGTGGGCAGGCCACTACAAATCCTATTCCTATGTTTACAAGATCCTACGAATCAAAGAGGCTCAAAGTGTCCATCACAACCGACCGTATAGACCTCTACACTGCAAATGTCCCTGCTCATCTTCAGTACAAGGACCATACTGTACTACTATCATACTCCCTCCGTTCCAAAATATAAGTCTTGGTAGAGATTTCCACTATGGATCACATACAGATGTATCTAGATACATTTTAGAGTGTAGATTCACTCATTTTGCTCCATATGTAGTCCATGGTGGAATCTATACAAAGACTTGTATTTAGGAACGGAGAGAGTACATATTAAAGAAGAACGGAAGAGGAACATGGTAAAGAAGAGCAAGCAGATTTTGGATAATAAAATGTTGGTTGCGCAGTACCCACACATGATGAACCAGAGCGCATTAAGAATGCAACTCCCAGCTGTCTCTCGACCATTTGAGGCGGTTGGATGAAGATCCTACGTCTCCTAACTCTTCTTCTTCCTCGTCTCTGATTCTTCCCATACAGAACATCGCACGGGCCGCCGGCCGGACCACTGGCCCCCACCGCCTGTGTTCCTCCGCCACCCCCCCCCCCCCCCCCGCCCCAACCCCCACCCGCGTCGAGTTTTCTTTGTTCGGCGAGGCCCCACAACCACCCGAGCCCCTTCGATCGCACCGGCAAACTCCGGCGAGCTCTGAAAAATCGACTGACCCAATTTTGAAATTTAGTCTACTGTGATTTAACTAGTGTGGAATATTAAAGGGGAAAACCATAAGCATTGGGAGTATAGTGTTGAGCGTGCCATGACGGATCTGAAGGGGCAAACCGGTCAAAGGCAACTTCGCAACCAAGACAAGAAATCAGAGTAAAGCAGTGGCGATCTATTTTCTTGCTGCGATAAATAAGTTGAGCAGATACGAAACAGTACCGCCTCTGGTGCGGCGCCGTGTACGCATCTGCTGAGAATTTGACGGTGCTGCGGTAGCGATGGCTGTCGGTGGCGTGGAAGCAGATATAGGAGGGTAGACGGTGGTGGCGGGGCGTGTTGGAATAAGCCATGGCATGTGTGGTCGGGCTCGTCGGGCGCGTCGGGTGCGCGCGGGACGGGCGGGACACACTTGTGCCGTCGGGCTCGTCAGGTTCGTCGGGCGCGTCGGTGGCGCGCGGGATGGGCGGGACGCGCGGGACGCAGCGGCGACGTGGCGTAGGTGTGCGTGTGTGTGTGACGTGGTGGTGTGAGTTAGCTAGCTAGACGGGCATGCATGCATGTATTAGTTGCTGTTTAGTAGTCTGGCTGTTAGCAGCGGCGGCCGCGTCGTGCGCAAAGACCGAGCGGATCGCCTGCATGTAGCTGGGCACGTTCGTGGGTGCGTAGGAAGCGTAGGCGTTGCGTTGCTGCTGGGCTACAAAGCCAGCCGGTTTGTACATGTTTGAAGTGACTTGGTATCGTGAGAAGAAAAGAACACACGCCGGGGCGTTGGTCACTAAAAGTGCTCCTTCTTCTACCTTCATCCATCCGTGTGAGAGAGCGGTTACAACAATTGGTATTCAGAGCCACAGGTTGGGGGGGCGGCCGTGGCGCGGGGCGCCGTCCGCGGCGTGCGCGGCGCGTGGCGGACATGAAGGTCTCGGCAACGCGCGGTGAGTCCACGGCGGTGTGGCGTGATGCCGGGCGCGCGGCGAGCGCGTGGCGTCGGCAACGCGCGGCGAGTCCACGGCGGTGTGGCGTGATGCCGTGCGCGCGGCGAGCAGCGGCGGTCGCGGAGGACCTGCGTGGTGTCGCAGAGGCCGCGGCGGCTCGGCGCGACGACCGTGGAGGCGCTGCGCTGCGGTTGACGGCACAGCGGTGCAGGGCAATAAGCGAGGCGGCGAGCCGGACGCGACCGGTGCGTGTTATGGGTGCGCACCGGACGCGTCGGGACCGCGGGAGTGGACCGCGTCGAGGCGCTGGACCTGGTTGCGCAGACCGCGTACGTGCGCGGCGGGAGCGCGGGCCAGGAGCACGGGGACGTGGGGAGTGCACGCGAAGGGCACGACGGCACGGTGGCAGGCTACAACAACGTCGACGGCACGGCGGAGGCCGCAGCAGTGTGGTGCGACGACCATGGAGACATCGACGACGACGGACTCCTCTAGGCCGTGGCTTAGGGGGTGTGTGTTGGAATAAGCCACGGCATGTGTGGTCGGGCTCATCGGGCGCATCGGGTGCGCGCGGGACGGGCGGGACATACTTGTGCCGTCGGGCTCGTCGGGTTCGTCAGGCGCGTCAGTGGCGCGCGGGACGGGCGGGACGCAGCGGCAACGTGGCGTAGGTGTGCGTGCGTGTGTGACGTGGTGGTGTGAGTTAGCTAGCTAGACGGGCATGCATGCATGTATTAGTTGCTGTTTAGTAGTCTGGCTGTTAGCAGCGGCGGCCGCGTCGTGCGCGAAGACCGAGCGGATTGCCTGCATGTAGCTGGGCACGTTCGTGGGTGCGTAGGAAGCGTAGGCGTTGCGTTGCTGCTGGGTTACAAAGCCAGCCAGTTTGTACATGTTTGAAGTGAGCTGGTATTGTGAGAAGAAAAGAACACACGCCGGGGCGTTGGTCACTAAAAGTGGTCCTTCTTCTACCTTCATCCATCCGTGTGAGAGAGCGGTTACAACAATTGGTATTCAGAGCCACAGGTTCGGGGGGCGGCCGTGGCGCGGGGCGGCGTCCGCGGCGCGCGCGGCAGACATGAAGGTCTCGGCAACGGGCGGTGAGTCCATGGCGGTGTGGCGTGATGCCGGGCGCGCGGCGAGCGCGTGGCATCGGCAACGCGCTGCGAGTCCACGACGGTGTGGCGTGATGCCGTGTGCGCGGCAAGCAGCGGCGGTCGCGGAGACGAGGAGGTCGCGGAGGACCTGCGTGGTGTCGCAGAGGCCGCGGCGGCTCGGCGCGACGACCGTGGAGGCACTGCGCTGCGGTTGACGCCGCAGCGGTGCAAGGCAATAAGCGAGGCGGCGAGCCAGGCGCGACCGGTGCGTGTTATGGGTGCGCACCGGACGCGTCGGGCGCGTCGGGACTGCAGGAGTGGACCGCGTCGAGGCGCTGGACCTGGTTGCGCAGACCGCGTACGTGCGCGGCGGGAGCGCGGGGACGTGGGGAGTGCACGTGAAGGGTACGGCGGCACGGTGGCAGGCTACAACTACGTCGACGGCACGGCGGAGGCCGCAGCGGTGCGGTGCGACGGCCATGGCGACGTCGACGACGACGGACTCCTCTAGGCCGTGGCTTAGGGTGTGTGTGTTGGAATAAGCCACGACATGTGTGGTCGGGCTCGTCGAGCGCGTCGGGTGCGCGCGGGACGGGCGGGACACACTTGTGCCGTCGGGCTCGTCGGGTTCGTCGGGCACGTCGGTGGCGCGCGGGATGGGCGGGACGCGTGGGACGCAGCAGCGATGTGGCGTAGGTGTGCGTGCGTGTGTGACGTGGTGGTGTGAGTTAGCTAGCTAGACGGGCATGCATGCATGTATTAGTTGTTGTTTAGTAGTCTGGCTGTTAGCAGCGGCGGCCGCGTCGTGCGCGAAGACCGAGCGGATCGCCTGGATGTAGCTGGGCACGTTCGTGGGTGCGTAGGAAGCGTAGGCGTTGCGTTGCTGCTGGGCTACAAAGCCAACCGGTTTGTACGTGTTTGAAGTGAGCTGGTATCGTGAGAAGAAAAGAACACACGCCGGGGCGTTGGTCACTAAAAGTGCTCCTTCTTCTACCTTCATCCATCCATGTGAGAGAGCGGTTACAACAGGGCGCAGTGGATGAGACGGTCGTAGGAGTGGCGCCGGCAAGGTGGACGACGGCGGGGATGAAGCGAGAGGACGGGATGCAAGGATCCCGATCCGAAGCCGTGGATGAGAGAGGTCGATCTCTTGTAATGGACAGCGGCGTTGGGGTATCAGCTCCGGCATGGTGGAGGAGGATGGCGGTGGATGGGGTGGCGGGCGGCGGCGGACGGAGGAGGGTGGGGTGGAGAGGGTGTTTTGGCGCCCACGGAGTACGAATGGGGAAAAGGGAGGTAGAGAGGAAGGGGGGAACCATGTATTCAGGGCGCGCTTGTCTCAAATGCGAGGAAATTTACAAACTTAGCCCCCGTTTCAAATTTCTACTACATCACAGCAACATTAGTCAGTTGGGGATAGGACGGTAATCTCGCATACACCGAATATTTGCCGACGAGAGTTTGTTTTTGGCGCCCACCGTGTATGAATATGAATCGGGGAGGGAGTCGATTTCGGCCGAGGACACACTGTGTTTTGGCGCCCACCGTGTATGAATCCGGGTGAGAGGCGGTTACGTCACGTTTGGGTGAAATTACAAACCTACCCCTATCGAAACCTATAGAAATCCAGCAGATAGGCTTTGCGTGGCAGGGATAGGCAGTAGTGATTTCCATCTCGCAGATTTTGGTTTCGGGCGGTTACTGCGACTTTCCCCGCTTCGTTCAAATTTTGCAGAGTGCACGTTTACCGTGCCAACTCAATTCGAATCCCGTTTGTATTCTATTTTTTTCAGGCGGGATCCATTTTCAATTGGAATTACATTCTATATACATCATTTTTTATATATACTTTCAAAAGCACAACACCATTTATACATAAATATGGTTTACAAATGGCATGATCTCAGATTCATAAGGTTGTATCCATCAATTTGGATTTTCAAATATTTGAAACCACTTTATGTTGAAATCCAATGTATGCATTCCTCGCTAACTGTCTCCAATTAATGTGTGTTTCATGCGGGTTTTTTTACTTCTCAAACATGTATAATGTGTTTCACACACGCAACATATAGTGTAATCCCGTTTAGACATTAATTGCATATAAACCATGCATTGTTTGTAATTGAAGAATCTATGGATCACCAATATTGATAAACTATATAACATTACACGTGTGCCCAAATTCAAATGAATATGCATGTTTGATACACCAATTTGCGTTATGATATTATCGATGTCGTGATCTCCAGTTTAAATATTTGAATCCCCTTTAATCCAGATATTCGTCTCATATAGCTATCACTCATGCTTATATAGGACTATCTCTCTGGACCTATACGCGTTCATCGTCTCTCAGGTATCTCTCGTGCTACCTGTATGTCGACAATGATCTTTTATCTTCGTAACACACTGACGGTACTCTCTCCCTCGACCTTCATCACTCTATCTCTCTCTAAGTATATCTCGCTCCCTGCTATGTGTCTCTAACTATGATTCTCCATGTGGAATCTCTTTCTCTCACACAAACACAAAACTTTGTCTCCCGGGGTCTCATTTCTCTCTACTATTCCCATGTGTGCCACTCGCACACCCCTCATACAGAGATGTCTTTCGCTCCTTAGATATGAGAACCTACGACTCTTCCTCTTCAATATCTCTTTCTCACACACAAACACAAACTCTGTCTCCCAGGGTCTCATATTTCTCCATTGTTCTCTTGTATGTCGCTCACACACACCCTCTCTCCCTAGAGATATCTTGCGTTCCCTCGTATGTCTCTCTAGCTATCACTCTCGTTGTGAAATATCTTTCTCTCTCGCAGACACAAAACTCCGTCTCTCTGGATCTCATTTCTCTCTGATATCTGTTTGTATGTGACTCACATGCACCCTCTCTCTATCTCTCTCACACCCACACACATAACCCAGCCTTCTGATCCACTCGACTCCTATCTCTAACGCACACTAGCTAGCATCTTTATCTTTCTATTTATCTGTTTCTCCATCAACCTTCTTTCTCGCCCTCACTCTTGATTCCTATCACGCACACTACATATGTTTCTCTCTACATGCAGTCAAGTGCCCTCTCACACACATATATAACTTCACCCTTTGAACCACCCGACGGTCATCTCCAACACCCAAACTAGCGGATGTCCCTCTAGCTAGCATCTCCATCTCTGTATCTATCTGTAGTTTCTCCGTCAACATTTCTTTCTCGCACGGAGTCTTGCTTCCTATCACCCACACTATATATGTCTCTCCATACATATGCATTTATAGGTTGGTCTCTTTTGCACAATCGTTGCGCCTCACTCCCTCTGCTCGCCATAGATGCATGCTCCAGCCCACGCCACTATCTCTTAAAGACAAAAACACATGCTCAATTGTCGGGCCTTCTTCCCTGCATTCTCACATGCATGCATATTGTCATACCGATCCGTCTCTCCCATGTCGTTGATCTTATGACTTATGTCTTCTTTCTTTTATCTCGATCATGCGCGCGCGCACACACACACATCCCACGTATACATGTATACCTCTCACACATGCACGTTCAAGGTCTCTATGTCTCCATACGTAGTTAATTACCCTCAATCCTAACGCCACATCGAATCGTTCTCCTCTTTTGTGCACATAACTTCCGCCTGGATGGGTAAAACACACACTCACACTTAACAATCTCCTTCTAGCTACCCCCCCCCCCGCCTCTCACTCTTCCCCTATATCCCCGAAACCAATAAGACCATCCCTTTGTTTAATTCCCGCCTACATGCACCATCGATATATAGTAGTCTTCCTCGGTGTCTCTCGAACAAACACGTTCTCTCGATGTCGACTCCTCTCACGCGCACACACCTTCTCTTCCCTCTCTACGGGCATTTTCTCTCTCGCACCCCATCGTTGGTGGCCTCTGCCATACACATCACCTCTCTATGATGAAGCCATGCACACTTAAATTACATCCTCCACAGAGGACCCCGCGACACACACACACACACACGCACGCACCCCCACCACACACCACACTAAGACTCCATCTCTCTCTCTCTCACACACACACACAACACACACACACACACACGCACGCACGCACGCACACCCCCCACACACACTAAGACTCCATCTCTCTCTCTCTCTCACACACACACAAACTAAGACTCCATCTCTCTCTCTCTCTCTCTCTCTCACACACACCCCACACACACTAAGACTCCATCTCACACACACATGCTCTAGGCGGAGCATTTGTTCCTACCACCCTTCATCCAACCTTACCCGTATGATAAACAATCACCTTTATTTACTTGCATAACATGGACAAATTCCACTTTACTTTAGTAGTCAGCAAACTTATCATCTGTACCCTTATAAAAAACGAGTTGGCGGTGATGGTGTGCCTGCCATCTTGTAATACAGACCGTATGATCTATATCTGAGGATAGAAAGCAAACTATGATAATTTTACAAAAGATACCCGCACCTCTCTCCACATCATTATCTCCCGCAACCTCATTGCTCAGCAATTAAAAAAGGAATAAGTCTCTGGAACAATCTAGCATGCATGGTGGCCGCTGCCGCCTGCCGGCGCCGTCCATCCCCATGCCTCCGCCCATTCCGACCACCAGTCACCACCACGCTCCACTCCTCCTCGCCTTATCTCTCATCTTTCATTTTTTCGATGACATTCTCGAGATACCAGTTTTCCGATAAAATTCTCGAGATATCATTAGTTTTTACACATGGGATTACTCCTGCATGGGTCAATCACAACAGGTGTTCTGTAAAAAAATGCATATTGATGTTCCGTGCAATGCACGAGAATCTTGCTTGTAATTATATAACGCAAATCACGAGCAGGAAGTGACATTTTTTTGACACAACCACGTTAACATGGCCACGTAAATCACTAGCTAAAGTAAATACCATTATACTTATATCCCGATGCAAAAGGTTGAGTACATGTCCGAAGAGTAGAGTCGCACACACGCACTCTGTCTCTCAGAATCTCTCTCACACACACACCAGTTACGTGACGCCCACTTAAGCAGACACGTATGTTACAATTTGTGCACCCGCGGGTACACGTGATGCTGCGCATTTATTTAAGCCAGAAGGCGAACCCAAATAGTAGCTGCATTCATTCCCCTCCCGCCGCCTCTTCTCTGGTCGCCGTCGCCCGGTAGCCATGGGCCGGCCGAAGGTAACAACATACGCCATACTCCCGCCGGAGCGGCGCTTTAATATGGAAATTTTAGTGGTCATGCATGCATCTTTTTGTGCTAGCACTCCTATATAAGGGTTGACCGGTCGCTTCCCGCGGACGTGCGCGGGCGGTGGAAGAGGAAGGAGAAGGGAAGCGGGCTGTGGAGTAACGTTTTTTACCACAATTTCTTAGGAAACCGAGTGCAATAATTGAGTAGTTTTGCAAACTACCAGTACTACACCTGAAACGGTTCAAAACTTATACTCCCTTGCCAGCGCGCGCTTCCCGCGTGAAATGGTCAGCGTCGCCCTGGAGCGTCAGTGCCGCATTAATGCCCCGCCAGAGCGGAGGCGACCTCTCACTGGCGCCGGCTTTGAAGTGGCGCGACGGCCGAGAGAGCGCTACTTCCCGGTGCATGCGACTGCTCCGCGTCGAGACTGGCCATAGGCCCTGTTTGGATCCATGGGTTAGAGTTAGTTTGAGCTAGTTGGGGCTCAAACAGCCCTAAAGTATCCAAGCATGAGGGTTTAAATTGGAGCAAGTTGCACCGAACCCACCAAAAAAACTATCCCACCCAAGAGGTGCTAACTGGAGATACTTCTCATTGGGACCACTGAAAAATCACTTTTCTCTCTCCATGAAGTGCATTTATTGTCAATCTAACCCTGTCACCCAAACACCTCTTTTTCTACAGTTAGTTCAGGGTTAGTCATGAGTTAGTCTAACCACTAGCTAAGTTAGAGTATCAAACAGGAGCAGTATAGGACATGCAAGTTGCTCAAAGCATACAGGCAAATTCGTACGTGAAAGGTTTTTTTTCTTTTTGAAAATGGAACGTGAAAGGAATTTTTTTAGAATGCTCTTGGCATGTCGCTAACATGTGATAGTTAACCGACCTCAATAGACGGCAGAAACGCCAGCCCGCCGCACTTTGATAGAGACGAGGAGGGAGAAGCGATACAGGCTGCTGGATTACTAGAGATAGGTGTCACACGGAAGCCAAGAAATATGGTGATAGCGTGGGTTAGCCATGTACTAGTATGATGTAACTACACTGGGCTACCGTGTTTCGTACTCCAGTCCACTGTGGAGATGATTGGTTAATTTTATATCGCTGAATAATATTAAATATTATGAGTGCAGACGCTCCACCACGAGGTTCCTTGCTCCTTCTCGGTCGTCCGGAATCTATGTTCTTCCACTCTATTTTTTTACGTGAGCTTTGTTCATCCTTTTGCCAACACGCGAGACATCTAGCATCAAGGTCCATGTGTTATGCAAGGATCGTTCCATCTATATGAAGAACACGTGGGACTGGAACTACAAGACGGACATGTACGCAGGAGTGGACGTACGAACCTGAGTAATGTAGCGCAGTGAGTGAAGTAGAAAGGCACAAATGGTATGAACATGCGTGGCATATAGGGTGTGTTTGGTTGCGTTCTCGTCTCAGCATAGTTGTTCCCTCTTCATGCATGCTCAACTCAACACCCCTCTTCATGCATGCTCTCTTCATGCATGCTTCTAGTGTATTTGTGCTAAACTAGTGTGGACTCATCCACCCTCCATACACTCTACCAAACACCCAAAAGTAGGTCGAGAAGGGATCTCTTGGGCGGAATTTGTCTCTTACTATGTACTACCACTAAATGTTGTACGTGCAATGCACGGTGATGTTATGGAGTACGTGCCTAAGTACTCTACTGCTACTATATTAGTTGGAGGCACATATTAAATTTTATATTTGTTTACGTGTATGCCCCGAGACCTTCCAACTAGACGTGTCTTTCTCTCCAGGTCGCACTTTGTATCGTTCATACCACTAAGTACTACTACGTGTGGTCCCCGACCCAGAAGTGGAAGAAGTGGAGACGCTCTACCACACTGTTTTTTTACGCTGGGCTCTACCACGCTGTTCATGTCCCACTCCTTTCGCTGCCGTGTGGGACATCCAGCACGTGCCGTGTTTGGCACCCTTCGTCGTAAGAGTTGAAACTCTAGCATTCATCAGAAATAAAAAAATAATTATAAATCGGCAGTGATACTAATTTTTTGCGAACCAATCAGCAGTGATACTATACCACGTGGTTTCCTTGCTCCTCGATATCGGAAAGAATACTTCCGTTCGCCAACATGTGGGACGTCGACCATCCTGGTCCACTTGCCATGCACGCAGAACTCCAAGGGAGAGTCACCCAGGTCGTCGCGCCGCAGTAACAATGACTAATGAGCCGTCAAATCACATGCCCACTTCCCACTTTGAAGTTGCTCGGACGAAGGAACCATCATGACTTCATTGAATTCTGCTTCTTGAAGAAAACTACTGTACCAGCAGTACTGCTAGCTACAATAGTTACTCCAACAGAGGCCTCCCTTCGTTCATAGGATAGGAATATGAAAATCATAGGAAGTGAGATGACATGCATCTCAATTCCTATAGAGAAAGAGATGCCATTTGATGCTTAGGATAGGAATTTTTCCATTTAGTCTAGGCTAATGTACTGGTAATTTGCTCTAAAAACTACAGTAGTAACTAGTAGTATTGGTACATGCTCGTACTCAGACACAGACACACACACTAACTACTAGTACTACTACTTGTCACATGCTGGCCAGACGCCGTCGTTCTCCTTCCCGGCTTTGTCGGCGACACCCCACCGTGCTTGGATCTCCGCCGACCTCTCCGCAGCAGCGCGTGCGTCCTTTTCTTTCTTGCAGCGGTGGGCCTCTCTTTTCTTGAGTGCTTTCTGACTTTTCCGCTCCCTCTGTGCGGCTTTGGCCGCCTCTTGATCTACCGCCCATTCGGCCTTGGCATCTTCAAATTCATCCCACATAGTTGTGAGGTCGCGAGCGGCGATGAACTCGGCACGGCGGGATGCCATCGCTTCCCTACCATTTTGTGTGCGGTCGTGGGCGGCGAGGAACTCGGCGCGGCTGGATGCCATCGCTGCCTTACCGGTTAGTGTGCGGCGCGGTGGCATGAACGACGCTTGGTGAGAGCTCTGGGGTGGAGTTGCCGGACAACCGTATAGTGCATTGGTTTGTCAAGAGCTCAAGGACAGAAGACGAAGCAAATTTGGATTCCCCTTCAATCATGGTCATTTATTACCGAGTAAAATGCATTGGCGGTCATCGAACTTGTCTTGATAGCTCACTTTGATCATTGTATACGAGATATGGTGATTATACGGTCACTGGCTCAGCGTATAGATCCGTATTTGTCTGGTTGACCAGTCAAACAGTCCGCATGCGCCTCATGAGCTCGTGTTCTTTATCTATCTACGCGAGCGTACCTGTCAATGGAGAAAGAAATACTGTAAAAACCAAAATTATGCGTATGTGGGGAATCAAGCCACGGACTCGTCGCTGCAACGCACCCTCGTCAGCCAAATGAAAATGAAATACTTCGCGTCAGACACTCACGCTCATGCAGTCAGAGCATGCTAATGCATGCACGTCGCCCTCTAAATCAAATTCCTGCTCATGGCGCAACGCAAACGGCGAGCCCATCACCTGTGCGCCCCGGCGGTGCCTGACATTACTGTTTAGACGTTTGATGGAGGCCTACGCGAACGCCGAGCATGTATTCACCTGGCTCAACACCAACGGTCATACTCGGACCGCCTTTCTCATGTATATCGTCCATCACAATGACAATCTATAAAACAACCTAAGCTAGAGAGGGTACTATGGTAGTATGGTACGGAGTATGTACTATCGTGAGCGACCGATCTTAGTGCCACTGCACACCGAAACCCCTTCCATCGCTAGCGCGCGCTTCCCGCCTGAAACGGTCACCGTCTCTCCAGAATGTCAATGCTGCATTCACCGGACTTAACTGCAGGTGCAATTGGTGTGTCACTGACATGCGGGCCAGATGCCCGTTGGGCCCACATGTCAGTAACCCAAACGCATATGCAGTTAAGTCACTGAAGCAGCATCCGCATTCACGCCCGACGAACCTACTCCGGCGCCAGTTGTCCATCCGTCTGCCGCGGCTCATTGCCATTCGCCCGCTATATTAACTTGAGCCCCAGCTCCCAGCCATAGCCAAAGACCCACACTTATTCTCCTCCGGTCCCTTCCTTCTGTCGGCACCACTTCAACCATGGCCTCCTGGCGCTCCGAAGCTCTCTTGGACGTACTGTCGCAGGAGCAGACGAGGGACATCGGTGGCTCCGCTCCAGGCGCGCTCCAAAGCTCTCTTCGATGTATTGTCGCAGGAGAAAATGAAGGAGATCGCCGGCACCCCCCCGACCGCCCTCCGCTGCCACGACCACGAAGCCGGCGCGCATGCGCGGGTGCAGCCGGCAGCGAGGAAGAGTAGTACACGGTAGGTCGCCGCCGCTCTGGTCCCGGGAAGGCCACCGCTACTCCACTCAGTCGACGCCAAGCTTGGTGGGGTAAACATCGGCTGCCGATTAGCCGCTTGACGGCGACGTGGAGGCGGAAATCTTCAGAACCTTGTGCTCCGGAGGAGGAGGTTATCAAGGCAGATGAGGAGGAGGCAAAGGCAATGGCCGGCTTTCTCGGGTTCATGGCCGGACATGGTGGTCGGGCGCCGGCGATCGTTTAGATTAGGTTACCAGTAGGTTTTAGTATGGTTTGTGCAAAATATGTAATGAATTTCGTCCAGTTTGTAGGAAAAGTTTTTGAAATGTAATGAATTTCATCCGGTTAATTTGAAATTTGCTTTGTTTGCACGAATTTCGTCCGGTTAGTTCATATAGTTGTCGAAAGGTATGCGGGCAGCATCAGATGGTCCATCAGTGTCCTCGGACAGATGCCGGTGTAAATTTGTGGGCTAGCGCTGGAGATGCCCTAACTATCATGCTATAATCGCTAACAATCCTCCATTATTTGGCAGGGAACAGTTATCCCTCGATCAAAATCAGATCCGCGGTGTTTCGCACTCCTCCCGCGTAAGAGTGTAAACTCTTGCTTACATAAACTGGAGCAAGTGGACGGCACTGTAGCACGTCATATCTCTCGAACTAGCCCGCCTAACGAGCGGGAAAGCACCACCCTCGTCATTTTGTTCTGGATTTCTATCGATCGATCGCGCGAAAATGTTACGCTTCGCAAGTTCTAAAGGAAAAGGCAGCACACTTACGACTCGTACGCGTCGCAACCCCGACAGTCCGGCTTGCACGCCGCTCACCAGAGGGGACACGCGTTGTCTTGCAATTTCACTGACATGTGGGACCGTAATTGAATAAACCGTCGATAGCCGAAATCTAATCGCTCGGCGGGCGTCGGCTGAGAAGAGAGAAACGAGGGAGGGAGAAGAGATCGCCCGCCCGCCGTGCACGGACTCCAAGAAATATATGGTGATAATGTGAGGTGGGCCATGCTGGAGTCCGGACCACTTCCGGAGCCCGCTCTCACCGCCCTGGCCCCTCAAGACGCCAGCTGCCCGCCGCATGCATCCATAGCAAGTAGTACTCCTTATGTGGAGGAGAGAGAGGCATTGACAAAGTCAAGGAGTGGGCTCTGCAAGAGCCCGTCTCTACACGTGCTCCTAGGTATAAAAAAATAATTCTAAAAAAGGCATAAAAAACAATTGTGTCTTAAAAAAAGAAAGGTAAAAAACATTTGAGAGGAAATAGATAGAGAGAAAGTGAGAAAAAGCTGTAACCTGGGCATTACATAAGGAATGAGGGAGTGGTGCACATGCCAAGTTCACTGGGCTACCGTGTTTCACACTCCTCCATCGTAACAGTGGAGACAATAGCTTTCATCAAAAATAAACAATGAATACTCGTTGCTCGTCCTCTATATCGGAAAGAATACTTTCATTCGCCGACATGTGGGACGTCGACCATCCTGGTCCACCTGCCATGCACAAAATTATCCTGGTCTACCCCGGTCGTATCGCAGGCCCAACCTTTCCCACTGTAAGTTGTTCGGACGAAGGAACCATCATGACTTCGTTGAATTCCGCTTCTTCAAGAAAACTTACTGTACCCACAATACTGCTACCACACGCGAAGACTAGACGGCACTGTACCACGTCATATCACTGAAACCCACTAGGCCAAACTAGCCCGCCTAGGTCATCTATTTTGGAACGGAGGGAGTACGTCTCTGCACTGCTATGATTTTGTGTTGCACGTTCTCTGTACTTTTGCTATGATTTTCCTACCCTATGAACCAAATGAGGCCTGAATGTATGTTGACTATTGTCTGATCGATCACTAAGCCTACAATTTTAGGAGCTAGGGCTATTGGTCGATCGACGAGGGATAAGTATAAGCGTACCACGAGCACATCAGCCCCAACGTTTCTCTTCGGTGAGTGTTTTGCAAGTACTATAGCTCGCACAGTAGCTAGCCTACTAACACCAAGAATCATCAAACAAGCCCTGCTGATATGATAAAAATTTCAAACTTACATCTAAGCACGCTATATATTACATCAAAAGCTGGTGAGGATACATCTGTTTCCATAACTCGGAGAGGGTTCGCATGATTCATCGCATGATTCACTATCAAAAAAAGTAGCAAGATCCGCCCACACAAGACAGTGCACTAGCCCTAAGATGGTTTGATAACATGCATCGTTCTGGTAATTAAACACAGTGCAATGCAAACTACCTTGAAGGATTAGCGCGACCAACTATTTCTTGTCATCGATCTCTCGGGCAATGACCACTGCACGGACAGCGGCATGGGAATCGATTTCTGGGGCGATGTCCACAGGACTGACTGTGACATCGGAATCGATCTCTGGGGCGATGTCCACAGGATGGACAGCGGCATCGGAATCGATCTCCGGGGCGATGCCAACAGGATGGGCCACGACATCGGAATCATCAAGGAAGTCCACCGGCACCTGCACAACCCTAATATATTAGCAAGCACATTGCAAATAATCAAAAACCACAACTATGGTAATAAGCCATTATTTTTTTACCTTGTGTAGCTCACCAGGGGATCTCATCCCTCCGGGGGCCATCTCCTCGTCCTCGATGGGGGCCATCACCTTGCCAGGGGAATAGTGCTTCTCAACGGCGACTATCTCCTCAAACTCGGTCTTGAGCCTCACATAGGTGGGAATTAGAGTTCCTGGGGTAGGCACGGTGGGGCCCTTGCTGTTCTTCCAACTTTCTTTGAGGAGTTCGTCCGCCAACGTCCTCAACTCTTTGGCCAGTGCTTGTTTCTTGGAGTTCTTCGTCTCCATGGGTTGGCCCGCCAACATGGTCAACTCGTTGGTCGGTGCTCGCTTCCTGGAGATCGCTGTCTCAAGTGGGTTGTTCGCCGGCAACTCTTTGCCTAGTGCTCCAGGATCCATCAATGAACTGACAAACAAAAAGCAATCGAAAGGAAACCACAATCGCAATGAAAACGGGAAAAGAATAGGATGTGAGAATCGGTCGGTGCTTGGCAAAAAGAAGATTCTTGGAATGAAAATATGGCAGCATAACTGATTCGCCCACCTTTCCTTCGTCGGTACAGAAGAAAAATGGCAGAAGTGAGTAGCCTGGAGTGAGGTTTTCTTCAAGAAAGGGAATAAAGGGCTTGAACGAGCGCTCCAGTGAAATGATGGTTGCTTCGTACAGTCCAACTTGGAGGCCACCTTACCACTGCTGGTAAAGGTGTGGGTTTTGTGATATGACGGGTCATGATGGCCACACCGGGGTGACAGGCGAGTCTCGACTGTAGCACCTCGCCGTGATTTGGTGGATGGCACGCGGGCCCGGATGCTTTGAAATGTCCCGCATGTAGATAGAGCGGCTAGTCATATAGGAGTGCTCAATATTGTGCACCACGACCAAGGCGGAGAGGAAAACGAGAGAACTACGTAATTAATGCATGAGTTTAATTAGGGTAGTTTTGGAAAGTACGAGATACATTCCTCCAATCGCAAAATGCCTTGGTTCATGAGATTTGAGATTTGAGCCCTATAAACCGGAAGGGAGGGAGTACTGCACACAGTGTAGTCTAGTCACTTGTTGAAATCTCTAGAAAGGCAAATACTCCTTTCCGGTTTACATGGCTATACTACTCCCTCCGTCTAGGTGTGTAAGTCATCTTACGAAAACCAAATAGTCCCAAAACACTTAGGCGCGGTGCATTAACTTCTACCTTGTTTCTTGTTTCTTGACATATCAACCAATAAGAGATGAGAGGTGTGCATGCTTTTAATGACTTGCAATGGCTAGTTCATTGCATGCAATGCTATTAATTAGCAAATAAACATTGGTGACCCCAGGAGGAAACGGTGCTAAGCGCGTGGACCTATGCAGAATGAGTATCAACCAATGGATAATGGAGTTTAATTGTTAAACAATAGCAATTTTGTCTCATGCAAGAGCCTGGCTAGTACTCCAAGGAACTGCACCACGCGAGCGTTCGCAACTGCCACGTTCGGGTTGCGCTTGGCTCTTTGCCTCTTCAAGAAGACGAACAATGATGTTACTCCTACTTCTACAGTATCGAATCCACTGCTGCATGTCCGTCCACCTCGTGCGGGAGGGATAGCGTGTAGCGAAAGCTTCTACTTACTGCTCCTGCCTTTGCGTCTATGACAGGTGGGCCCAACAGGTGGTTGGCCCTCCTGTCATGCAGCCAAAGGCAGGTGCAGTTAAGGCACCAGAGCTCAGTCCGCGAGGGAGAGGGCATTTTAGTAATCAAATTTCTCGGTCTTGTACGAGTTGACGCGACACATCAAAGCACTGCACTCGATATAAGTCTTTTTACACATTTCAAAAGGGCTACTTCGTATGTAGGAGTAGACATATTCTGCTTCGTATGTAGTCACTTGTTGCAATCTCTAAAAAGACTTATATTTGGAAACAGAGGGAGTACAACACATGCATGCATGCCGTGACTTTCCTTTTGATACTTGCATGTGTTGATTTGATGCACCTTGCCAAATTTTGGCTATAAATTTAACTAACCAAATTTTCATGCATGTCACAAAAAATTACGGGGCTATTTGGATTGTGACTATGTTTGTCTTATGTTGCCACATTATTTTTCCCACACTTGCCACACTTGCCTAACCCGAGTTGCTCAAATTGTTAGACACACTTTGGCTTGCCTAAGGGAATCTGGCCACAATTTTTGTGTCTATGACATGTGGGGTTCACTGCTAATATAAAAATTCTTGTCTTAGGTGTGGCTTATAAAAAAGACTTATATTTAGGAACGGAGGGAGTAGAAAATATAAATAATAATGCATGTTGGGGCAACCCACGTTTCCGCTAATTTTAGCCATGGGCTTGTTCACAATTTTTACGAGGGGGTGGTTGTTCATTTAATGGAGGGACTTGTAGTACCAGACTTGAACGATACAAAGTGCGACCTGGCACACCGTAACACCACTTGGAACAAGCGGGTAGCTATCTCAAAAAACAATAAACAACTAAAAAAACCCGCAACCTGGCATGTAGTAGTACACAATTTTAAACTATTGTTTTGATGGAGTGAAAAAGGAAAACTACTCCACTACGTATATATAGGCCGGACCCTCCGCGCTTGCTTGCTAGGGTTGCTCTGTTCACACACTCTCATCCTCTTGAGATCTAAACAAGATAGGGTAGTAACACTGTCTATCTCCCTTCAAAGAACACTGGCTTTCTATCCTCACCGCTGGTTACAGATCTGGACGTATCCCCCCCCCCCCCCGCCGGTGAAGGGGAGGAGGGGCAGCGTTTAGGCCGTCGTCGACAGCGAGGAAGGAGACCCACTGCCGGCCGCACCGTTATCTCTGGCCGAGCACCGGCGCGGGAGGTCCTCCGATCCCTTCGTCATTGCCTATGGGCGGATCCGGCCTCCCGTCGCCCACCTATCCACATCCCGACGACCTTCAGGTATATCTTCGTTTGAAACCGCCTTAGCTCTACTTCCCCAGCTCGCTACGTCGCTGCATGTGCATCATTTTCTACCTCTCAGCCCCTCTCGATCGGATGGTCCAACGTCACATATTTCTTCTTCTTCTATTGTTAGAGGTAAAGCTACTTCATGGAGTCGAATCTTGTACTCCCTCCGTCCGAAAATACTTGTCATTGAAATGGATGTATCTAGATGTATTTTAGTTCTAGACACATCCATTTTGATGACAAGTAATTCCGGACAGAGGGAGTACTTGGTTCAAACAAGAAATAAAGTGGGGGTGGGGGAATTTAGTATGTACATCGGACTTGGTACAAACAGGAAGGAAAGGGGGTGAAAGTAGTACAGACTGGTCATCCAACCGGTCTCTTGGTCGAAAAGGGAAATATAGGGGTAACGCTGTGCACAGTGGTATGACCAGGACTAGATTTGCTATCCACACATAGGAGTAGGTGGCTAGCGTGAACAAAAATGGGACCAACCCAGATATGTTTCTTGGACGTTTGTTTCTCGGGGCAACAAACTATGAATCACCACTTTATGCCCCTGTTTACGTACATGGTGCTAGACTGCTGGTGCACCCACTGTCCCATGCCCTTATACCAAATATTTAGGCTCCATTCAGAATAAAGGGGCAAAAAACATAGGTCTTCATGAAAATAGAGGAATAGGAAAGGAATGTAGGTATAAAACTATGGAACAGCGAACCGGAGGAAACTCTCAAGAGAATGTGTTCGGATGGACTACGAAATGTACAGATTTGTTTCTTTAGAGTAGCATGCTTGGCAGTATGAGATGCTATTTGTTTATTCAGCTGCACAGTGACTACTCTTGTCCTCACCTCACGTACCACACATAGGTTGATTTTTTTATTCCGGCAACACAGCACAACAACCTGTCTAACACATGGCAGCAAGCGCCTGCCTCGGGCTTCCGCCCAAAAAATGAGCAGCGCATGGATGTTTCTAATCCTATGGAATCAGTACTACCAGACCAGCTTTCCTATGAAACACTATTCACCTTTCCCGTGTTCCGAATGGTTGGAAGGGAAAGAATACCGTAGGAATTGTGTTCCTACAAAAATCCTGCACCAAACCTATGAACCGAACGCAGCCTTAGTTGTTCTTAATCTAATGTCCCTGGTAAAAATGAAGCCATGCCACTGTTATAAGCCATGACAAGTTTAGCCAAATGTTTTTGCCTGTAATTGTTTGAGACTCTGACTGTTTCCTCTGTGCCTTTTTGTGCAAACAGGGATATCCAATTCACCTGGTTGCTGTTGTGACCTTTTGGTGCACTGCACAAAACTCTTCTTAAAAGAAGTGACTTTTGTGCTGTTTAACTGGAATGTCAGAATGGAACAGTTGGTTCATTTTCGTGGAACTGCACAAAGGGAGATCTGTGTTCCAATCCTCATCATCCATATTGGCGCCATAACCTTCCTTTAGGTAAGAATGATATTTAATGCATGTGTTCATCTCTATTTTCCGACTGCCATGAGAAAATGATGCTGTTTTTTACTAGTACACTTGTACTCCCTCACTGACAAAACCAATTCTGAATTAGAAGGCCAATCATGTACTTGGTTTCACCAACTGGTGAGGAGAAAGAGAAACAGAGCATGAAGAGGAAGAAGAACAAGAATAAACAGTGCCAAGGCGATCTTGCTGAAGCCAGAGGCCTCAGTCGAGGCCATTCAAGGGCTCCGGCAATGACTACCTTACATGTCAGACGATCCTCCAGGGAGCCCTTCCACTTCTGCTGTCTCACTTAATTAATTAGGAGTACTTAAGTACCACTAATTTATTACTGCCTAATTTTCCTGTTGGAGTTAAACAAATCTTTAGTAGGACCCTATGCTGAATCATGTACGTGTGTATGTTTGTCTTTGGAGGTGAATCATGTGGTGGAGCAGGGAGGGAATATTATTGGTGTCATGACATAACAGTGCTATTGTTTTGCATGTCAATTTATTGCCATTGGTTCAATGAGGCAACGTTTTGCGTATTGTACATCATGAATTTGATGCTACTGTTTGACTAATATGCTAATGTCTTCCTATCCTTTCTCACTAAGCTAATGAAGGTTTCACCTTGTTCCTACTTGTGCAGACAGGGATCATGTTGTGCCAATCATACATTTTAGTGGAACTACACAAGACAATACAATGAACTGTATCCCAGCCAGTGCTTTAACTCTGCTGGCAGTTCTTGATAATCTTTTGATATAATCTTAGCACTGGTAAACAAGAGTGATTTCAACCATACATTTGAAGTGCACAAAAATATATACTATTGTGTGATTCCAGTGAGTGCTTTATCATCTCTTATGGGACTACATGAATAAGCTTTTTTTTTCTCAGGTTGGTACGGGCCTAAGGCCTTCATCCATATTAGTTTTTTGTCATCTCTATTTGTATCATGCTACTGTCATGAGAAACTCCTTTATCTTTGCACGTTAAGTTTTCCAACCTATGATAAATGGCAATGCTTTGAGTGTTGAGTTGAGCTAATTGGCACTGATTAAATAAACTAATACCTCTCTTTAAGCAAGACTACTATGTTGCTAACTTTACCCATTAAGATAATGAGGGTGCTTCTATTTGTTAGTGTATGTTTCATCAACTAGTCCCACTATTACAGTAATCTCACTCTCTCAATATATGTGCCAACAGGGATGCTCGATTTTGGTGGAACTGCACAAAAACTTTGGGTGCTTCATTGCCTCGACAACTTCCGTCCATTCCTGCCAGTCGCTAATCTCCGCTCGCTTTCTTCCTTTGCTGCTAGTCGCTTGGCTTATCTCGGCTTCCAGTCAAAGGAAATAGTAATTGATATGCTACCTCACACAGGTTGGTACTGGTCTTTATCCTGATTATTGTGCCTGTCATATGTATTGGCAATTTGGTATTGTGCTACTGTTTGCCGATTTCATAAAGGAGTAATTTGGAGCCTGAACTCGCAGGCAAATCATTACATCGGGTGATTTCAGTAGAACTGCACAAAATTATCAGATGGACAGGTACTTATGCTGCTGCTATGTACTCCAAAGTTCACTCAGACAAGCATCGATGTTGACAAGAAGTGCCTATATTCATTCGAGTATCAACCGGTGTCAACCAATTGTCAAACTCCAAGTATTTGGAGAGTGAACGCCAAAAATATTGCTTTGTGCATTGCCCAGAAAAACGCAGTCCAGTCTTTGGTCCCAACTTGTGCCTTTTGGTTATCGACACATATGGTAGCGAACTATATGGCATGGAGTCTAAAGATTCCAGACAAGTTGGTTGACGCGTATATTCATCTGGCACTTAATCAGTCTGCACGCCAAGGATGCTCCATTTCAGTTGAACTGCACAAAAAATTTGGGTGGTTCATTTTCTCAACCGCCTCCTTTCTCATCTGCAATGTAGAATTTTGGCGAGATACAGGACCAAGATGAGCCAGTAAACTAGTTGGATGAAAGTAGTGGCCAAGTTGCTCAAACCTCCCTCGGCACGAGGCCACTATTTGAGGATAAACCTACATGCAAAGTTCAGATTGTCTGTGCTGCCTCTTTTGTACTCGAAAGTTTACTCGTACAAGAACTAATTTTAGCAAGAAGTACCTCCGATTGAACACCATTTACCAGTCTGTACCCTAGGTAATTAAAGTTCGTCCATGGATCATATTGCCTGTGATCTCAATCATTTGGATGCATAAAAGTACTGAACATGTGTATATCTGAATCTTTTTGTGAATTATGTATGAATATTGTCATGTGATCTATCAATCATTTGGATGCATAGATATGCTGAGCTTGTGTATATATGAATCTTTTGAGTTGTTGATAGTGAATGTTGGCTATGAATATGAACGTGTCCTGTGAACCTGAGTTTGATATGAATGTTTACCTTTTCTGTTGTATTTGTGTGTGAACTTGTTAGTATGCCTACTGTGGGGTATAAAACAGAGGTCTCTTATAAAAGTAATGCTGTGTCCAATTTATGTTTTCCCTTCTAACCACATTATATATATTTATATTATTACTATTATCGTATATTTTATAGAGACTTATATATATATTATAAAAACATTCCACGTGTTATTAACTTATAAAAGTAAATGTTTAACGGAAGTTGGCAAGGAAAATCCTGGTTGTTTTTGACTCACAGGCAAGGAAAATCCTGGTGATTGCGTACAAAAGCTTGCGAAGATTTTAAGGACCAATTTAATAATAACGCGCTCATTTTTATTTTGAGCAATAAGTCGCTAATTTCTTAATTATATATATAAAAAATGTGCCTCTCCGGTTTATTCTGTGATATTAATTGCTCCTTCTAACATAACATTATATATATAACGAGCCCACCTAATACGTGTATTTCAAGGAAGTGCAAATGGGCTGGGATTTCTTAGAAAATATAAATGGGCCTGATTGACGCGAAATTATTTGTTCACCCAGCCCAGCAAATGGACTGTACATTCTAGAAAACATGGGTTAAATATATGCCACATTTTTGCTGACATGTGGGCCAATAGGTCGAAGCCTACGCAGGGCGTTGTCAACTTGGTCAACAAATGATTGTGTCATCCACAACCATTGGATTTATATCCAACGGTCGGCATGCACCTTCAATCTCTCGTCTTCTTCCTCCAGCGTCGTCGGGACTGCCTGGTCCGGCCTCCGGAGGCTAGCGGCTCTGCTTAGCACGCATCGTTGCGAAGCGCTACCCCACCGCCGGCCAGGCTATCCCTCCACCCCTCGACACTTCCTGTTATTCTCCACAGACTACAGCCCCACGCCGTAATAGAACCAGTTATAACCCTTCTCCTCCTCTCAATCTGCGACTCCACTGCCGCGTTTTCCCATCTCCGAGTCGTTCCCGTCCGGGGCCTCGCCGTCGTTCACCGCCTCGCTGCGTTCGGTGCGGCGTGGTGAACAAACGAGAGTCATCGGAAGAGGACTGTACGTGGAGAGCCTGATGGCTGGGACCCACGAGGTCCATGGTCGCACGCAAGGAA
>NC_057811.1:364627991-364635493 GCF_018294505.1 Triticum aestivum | reverse complement strand
GATCTTTCATTCGAGTTTTACCTGTGCATTAGTTGAGTACTGATTGTATGCTTGTTTGTTTGCGATAGAGTACCCGGAGTGTGCCGCTTGTTACTTCGAATCGCTAGGTTTTGCGGATCATCAGCAAGGCAAGTAACACTTTGATCATACCCCGTTCATACCCAGTTTTATTGCATTAGATCTATTTCTTCAAACACATTGCATGATTAGGATCTAATAAACTGTGGGTATTGGGAAGTAGATGAGGTAGTACCTATTACCTGTTTTCTATCAAACCCTTGGGAGTTACTTCTACGTTGCTTTTATTATTGCCATGCTATGCTCGTAGACGTGGATTGGGTTTGAGTGAAATTCATGACAGATGTGAGATTGTTAATTAATGGTTTACTTAAGGTGGCAACTTAAACTCACATCTGGGTGGATTGAGGTACCTGGGTATTCCAGGATTGCCTGTTTTTCTTTTGGACCGCCACCCAGGTTCAAAGGGATCATGAGATTTTTCATGCTAGAAACTTCCGTGTGCAGCCGCAAGCTATTATGGGCTCTAGCATAGTTGACTAAGTTGTGTGAACTCTTACAGTGGTAGACTAGCAGATGTAGGGGAAAGTAGGTGTAACGGTCTACCCATACGTAAGGTGCAAACACTTCTGAAAGACTGTGTCTTGGTCATCCGTTACTCAAACACCATGTAGTGCGAGTAATCCAACGGAGGAGATCAAGTCTTGTGGGAAAAGTGCACAAACCTCTGCAGAGTGTACAAACTGATCATGATTAGCCGTGTCCCCGGTTGTGGACAACTTGAGTATCTAGTACTTGGATTATCATGTGATTCTCAACACTATGTTACTTCTAATTAATTTTGTTGGGTTATTAATGACTTTTTAATTGGGATTGAGATGCTGTCAACCATCTCAATGTTTCACAACCACCATGATAGTTAAATAAAGTTATTCCTTTTGAAGTAGGATAAAATTGGCTTTTCGCAAAAATGTAACCATAGAGCTTTCCACCAGCCATTTATGCATGTAGTATAGCATTATTATTGTTCATTGCTCTCTATGTGTTACATTGCCAGCATATTCTATGTGCTGACCCGTTTTCGGGCTGCAACGTTTCATGTTGCAGACTTTTCAGACGACGAGTAAGGTGCCTTAGGTCGGGGTCTTATACTCAGTGATGCCGCTGGAGTTGATGGACTCACTATTCTTCCAAGTCTTCCGCTGTTATCGTTTTTAGATGGCCTTAAGCCATGTTTATCATACTTAGTCTCTATGGAGATATCCGATGTAATAAGTGTGTGATTGCTACTCTGTTATAAATCCTCCATTTGTACTATGCGTGTCAGCATTACTGATCCAGGGATGACACTGGTGCACAGCAGCACAGGCCATTTGAGGTCTGGTCGCTACAAAGTTGGTATCAGAGCACACGCTGACTGTAGGACACGACCACTAAGCTTAAGCCCTAGAAAAACTTCTCTCTTCTCATTTCTGACTCCTCTCCACTTTCTACTCCTTTAGGAATGGCGAATGCAAGGAGCAAGTTCATGCAACCAGATGAAGACACGCCGTTTGGACGACATTTGAAGGAAGTCACCAAGTACTTGAACATAGGAATACCAAGCATCACCGGAACCTAGAACGCTACATTACCTGAAGAGGAGAGCTGGAAGATTCAAGTTATCATTCCAGGAAGGACGTTTGCGCCAATTACGGAACCCATAAGATTGATTTTGAAGCACCAACTTGGAGCTTAGGGAAGAGCATGGCCGCACATATCGCCATGGGACGCATTGGAGAAGTCTACCACCAGGAGCTTAAGGATACGATTTATCAAATTTGTGGACGTCGAGACGCGCAATGGGAGATGATCAAGACCAAGAAGGATGGATCAATTGCAGCTTTCATCCAGGAGCAGAACCAACATATTCGACGCCAGGAAAATCAGATGTGCACGGACAAGGAAGAACTGAAGAAGGCATTTACGAAGATCAAGGAACTCCAGGAAGAACTCAAGACTACACGTGAAGATTATTTGGAGGAAATCAACGCACTAGTCGGGAAGATTGACGACCTGGAGAAGAAGATTGGAGTATCCGTGGGAAATCCAGTACCAGAAGCAGAAGTCGACGAATGCACTTGTCTGGATAACTACATCATCATCGACGACACCGACTCGGAACCAAGTGAAGACGAATGGATTGATGAAGCTGGAGCAGACATCATGGATTCTTCAACGGATCAGAATTTTTAGTAGACTACCATATCAGTAGTAGTTTTCCCCTATTTAGTAGTATAGTTCAAGCACTTTGTAATGCTAGTTAGATCGTTTGTTTTGCCTTGTTTGGATTGATTGAGTGATATTGATTGAATTTGTCTCATGAGCATATGGGTAGTGTTTTCTCTCTAGACCTCATTCTATTCTTAATTCTCATCTTTTCTAAACCTATAAGATGCCTCCGAGACGCGACCCCGGATTTGTTTTCCCGCCAGAGATCACCCAGTTGATTCAACAACAGAATGCCTTGATGCAAGTGTTAGTTCAGAACCAAGGCAACAACAACAACAACCCACCGCCACCACCACCTGTTGATCACTTAGCCCGTTTCTTAAGGCTAAACCCGCCGGTGTTTTCCAGTAGCACCGAGCCGATTGTAGCAGATGATTGGCTCCGCAAAGTTGGAAGGGAGTTGACCACTACAGGATGCACAGATGCGGAAAGAGTGCGTTTTGCCGCACATCAGCTTGATGGACCCGCAGCATCATGGTGGGAGAATTATACAGCCACACACCCTATTGACACTGTCACATGGGACCAGTTTCAGCAAGCTTTCTGTACAGCTCATGTTTCAGCAGGAGCTATGGCTATGAAGAAGCGCGAGTTTCGTAACCTACGCCAAGGAGGACGCACCGTAGGCCAGTATGTGGAGGAATTCAGTAAGCTAGCACGTTATGCAGCAGATGACGTTGCTACAGATGCAGCCAAGCAGGAAAAGTTTCTGGAAGGACTGAATGACGAGCTGAGTATGCAGTTGATGGTAGCAACCTTCAACAACTACCAGGAGCTGGTAGATAGAGCTCTCATGATTGAAGGGAAGCAACAGCAGATTGAAAACCGCAAGAGGAAGTATGGACAAGGGAAGTACAACTCACGAGCCCAGCAGAAGCCCCGTTTTACCCCGAAGCCGGGAGGACAGTTTCAGCATACCCATGGAGGAGGTAGTTCGCACAACCATAATGGCTCTAAAAATGGGAATGGGAATGGAGGAAGCAACGGACAGAACCGCACCAACCCATCTACCCCAGCCAAGAGGGACCTGAGCCAAGTCACTTGTTTTAAGTGCCAGAAGAATGGACATTATGCCAACGAATGTCCCGAAGCCCAAAATGGAAATGGCAATGGAAGCTCTGGGAAGAAGCCGAACCCGTTCAACAAAGGACATGTGAACCACGTGAGCGTGGAAGAGGTTGAAGCTCAGCCTGATGCAGTAATAGGTAAGTTTTTGGTTAAGTCATTTACTGCAACTGTTCTTTTCGATACTGGTGCATCGCATTCATACATATCAAGGGGATTCGTGAATAAGTTTAAGATGTCCACCAAAGTTCTCAGAAACCCTATGTTAGTAACCTCGCCAGGAGCAGAGTATATGGCCACCCAAGGATGTTTTCAGATACCATTGGCCATTGGTAGGCATGTTTTCCCCTCAGACCTCATTGTTTTGGAATCGCAAGGTTTGGATGTGATTTTGGGAATGGATTGGCTATCGTTGTATGGAGGAAACATCGATTGTGCCAGCAAGACGATTTTGCTTACCACCCCGGAAGGAAAAAGAATCAAGTATGTATCCCGACATATGCCGAAGAGGACTCAAGTAAATTCCTTATCAGGAGTTGTACAGGAGGAAGTACCAGTGGTGAATGACTATCCGGATGTATTTCCAGAAGAGTTGCCAGGCATGCCACCAGATAGAGACATTGAGTTCTTGATTGAACTTTTGCCAGGCACAGGGCCAATATCTAAGAGACCGTACAGGATGCCCGCTAAGGATTTGGAGGAAATTAAGAAACAGATCAAGGAGTTACTGGATAAAGGCTATATTCGCCCAAGTTCGTCACCTTGGGGATCACCCGTACTTCTAGTGGAGAAGAAAGATGGATCACTAAGGATGGTTGTTGATTACCGAGGATTGAATGAAGTGACCATCAAAAACAAGTACCCACTGCCGATGATAAATGATTTGTTTGACCGCCTGCAAGGAGCTAAAGTATTTTCCAAGATCGATCTACGATCAGGATACCATCAGTTAAAGATTCGAGAGCAGGATATACCCAAGACGGCATTTACCACCAGATATGGATTGTATGAGTATACCGTTATGTCTTTTGGACTGACTAACGCACCTGCCTATTTCATGAACCTGATGAACAAAGTGTTTATGGAGTTTTTGGATAAGTTCGTCGTGGTGTTCATTGATGATATTTTAATCTTTTCCAAGGATGAAGAAGAGCATGAGGAGCATTTACGATTGGTACTTGAGAAGCTCAGAGAACATCAGCTATATGCCAAGTTCAGCAAATGTGAGTTTTGGTTGAAGGAAGTTGGATTCCTTGGACACGTTATTTCTGGAGAAGGAATAGCAGTAGACCCTGCCAAGGTTGACACAGTGACAAGTTGGGAATCACCCACGACAGTTGGAGAAATCCGGAGTTTTCTTGGACTTGCAGGATACTACCGGAGATTTATCGAGAATTTCTCAAGGATTGCTAAGCCCATGACTGAGCTATTGAAGAAGGACACCAAATTTAATTGGACTGAGGAATGTGAAGCTAGTTTCCAGGAGTTAAAGAAACGATTGGTTACATCACCAGTGTTGATACTGCCAGATCAATGCAAGGACTATGAAGTCTATTGCGACGCTTCTCGTCAAGGACTTGGAGCAGTGCTTATGCAGGAAGGAAGAGTTGTTTCGTATGCTTCACGACAACTTAAACCCCATGAGAAGAATTATGCTACACATGATTTGGAATTAGCAGCCGTGGTGCATGCATTGAAGACATGGAGACATTTTCTCATCGGAAACCATTGTGAGGTGTACACGGATCACAAGAGTTTGAAGTATATTTTCACGCAGAAGGAGTTAAATCTCAGACAGAGGAGATGGTTGGAGCTCATCAAGGATTATGATATGAGACTGCATTATCACCCCGGAAAGGCTAACGTAGTAGCAGACGCGTTGAGCCGCAAGAGTCATGTCAACAACATCAAGACAGGAGAGTTACCTCAGGAGTTAGCCGAGGATCTACGCGAGCTATGTTTGGAGATAGTCCCTAGAGGCTATTTAGCGACATTGGAGATTCAGTCTACCTTGATGGAAAGGATCAGAGAAGCTCAGAAGACAGACAAGGAGATTGAAGAGATAAAGGAAAAGTTGAGTAAAGGAAAAGCCAAGGGATTTCGTGAAGATGAGCACGATACCTTATGGTTTGAGGACCGCGTATATGTGCCAAATGATCCGGAGATCAGGAAGTTGATTTTGCAAGAAGCCCATGATTCACCGTACTCGATTCACCCAGGGAATACCAAGATGTATTTGGATTTGAAGAATACTTTCTGGTGGACCGGAATGAAGAAGGATATTGCGGAGTATGTAGCAGTTTGTGATGTATGTCAGAGAGTGAAGGCAGAGCATCAGAAGCCAGCAGGATTGCTGCAGCCATTGCCGATACCCGAATAGAAGTGGGATAAAATAGGCATGGATTTTATCACAGGATTACCAAGGACCCGTTCAGGCTATGACTCGATATGGGTTGTAGTCGATCGTTTGACGAAAGTGGCTCATTTCATTCCAGTAAAGACCACTTATACCAGTGCTAAGTTGGCAAAGATATACATGACCAGGATAGTATGTTTGCATGGAGTTCCGAGGACCATTGTATCAGACAGAGGAACCCAGTTTACCTCGAAGTTTTGGAAGCATTTACATGAAACATTGGGAACCAGGCTGGAATTTAGTACAGCATTTCACCCGCAGACAGATGGACAAACTGAAAGAGTCAACCAGATTTTGGAGGACATGTTGAGAGCATGTGCGCTAGATTATGGATCTAGTTGGGACGACAATTTGCCATATGCGGAGTTTTCTTATAACAACAGTTATCAAACCAGTTTGAAGATGGCCCCTTTCGAAGCTTTGTACGGAAGGAGGTGTAGAACACCGTTGTTGTGGGACGAAGTTGGAGATCGTCAGTTGTTTGGACCAGATTTGATTAAGGAGTCTGAACTGAAAGTGAAGTTGATTCGCGATAGGCTCAAGGTAGCCCAGTCCAGGCAGAAGAGTTATGCTGATTCTAAACGCAAGGAGACAGTTCATGAAATCGGAGACAGAGTGTATCTTCGAGTATCACCACTTCGTGGAGTGAAGCGCTTTGGAGTTAAGGGAAAGTTAGCGCCTCGTTTTATTGGACCATACAGAGTGTTGGAACGTATGGGAGAAGTTGCCTATAAGTTGGAATTGCCCGAAGGATTGTCTAGAGTACATGATGTATTTCATGTTTCACAGTTGAAGAAGTGCCACACAGAGATGGCTGAGATACCACTGAGAGATACCGTGCCACTGGAAGCGATCCAGTTGGAAAGTGATTTGACTTATGAGGAGAAACCAGTTAAGATTCTCGAGTATGCCAGCCGAGTTACCCGCAGCAAGGTTATCAAGTTTTGCAAGGTTCAGTGGAGTCACCACACAGAAGATGAGGCCACCTGGGAGCGAGAGGAAGATCTACGGAAAAACCACTCCCACCTGTTTTCTAGCCAACCCGAATCTCGAGGGCGAGATTCATCTTAAGGGGGGTAGGTTTGTAACATCCCAAATTTTCAATTTGGAATGTTATACATAGATCATCTTTGCATATCATGTTTTACTGCATTTTGACAAAATCCTCGATAAATCCTAAGCAACTCAAGGACCCTCGGAGAGAGTTGGGGATTTTCTCGAATTTTCTTATTTGATTTTTCAAACGAGGATTGGGATTTTAATTATTTTTCTCTCCGGAAAAATATTTCATTCTTGAAATAAACGAGAGGAGAAAACATGACTTCTCCAAAAATATTGAAATACTGGAGGAAAATTGTTTAAATCATTATTTGGAATTTATTTGGATTTTATTTGTAAATTTTATTGCATTTAAAATTATGCATGTTTTCAAAATATTTATTTTTGATTTTAAAAATGTTCACCCTATTCTAGATTTTCTAACTAGATGGGGAAAATTTATTTCATATTTTTCTGATTTTTATTTATTTTTCTATGCATTTTTCTTCGCGGAACTTATTTAAAAAAATATATAGACGCCCGCGCCGACTGGGCCAAAAGGCCCAGCCGACGGCCCGCCTCGCGGCGTCCTCTTCCCGCACGGCCGCCGGAGTCCGACCTCGCCACGACGCCGCCGCCGCCTCGGTTGCCCCTCCCCCAAGCCGCCCTCGCCCCCCCCCCTCTCCTCCTCCCC